>NW_028326240.1:2321186-2371186 GCF_027475165.1 Benincasa hispida | reverse complement strand
AATTCAAAGTAGGAGATCACGTATTTCTAAAGGTAGCACCAATGAAAGGCATTATGCGTTTCGGACGGAAAGGCAAACTTAGCCCCCACTTTATTGGACCTTTTGAAATATTGGAGCGTGTTGGCCAAGTAGCTTATCGATTGGCATTACCACCAACCCTTTCTATAATACATAATGTCTTTCATGTATTGATGCTTCGAAAATACGTGTCTGATGAAGGAAACCGAACTTGAGATTTCCATGAGCAGCGGGATATAGATCATTCCAAATTACAATCATGTATGAACATTACAATTATAGTCATAAACAAAACATACAGTTATGCAATTAACATAGAAATTACAGCATGAACAATCAAATGAACAAGGAGAAAAGCTATGAACATTTGTGGACTTGTCTCTACACTCCTTGCTCACGACCGCTCAAACACAGAATCCTCGAACGCTCGAACAACAAGACCACAACACTACACGAACACTTCACGCTCGTCCTCAGCAATCATCTCGGTCACGAACACTCCAACAAGAACACGAACAACCTCCACAGAACTTAACATCGTCGAATTGAGTATGACACCACCAAGAAGGTTACCTTGTTATTCTCGGTGTGAGAATCCAAAGGGTGGGCTCTGTTTGGACTTGGAATAAGGCAGACGAAGGAGGAAACACCGATCGTGTACATGATTGGGCAAGTGGGAGATGGCAAAGACCTATCGCATAGATCGATGCCCAATCGTTTAACTAAAGCTACACAATCGTTTAGCTTAGTGTCTGTCACCTACAAAACACTACACGATCATTTACTAAAACACATTGTCACTTGGTAAGTCGGTATTTACTTGACAAGCTTTCGTGAGATTCTTTTTCTGAGAGAGAAATTTCAAATATATTTTTCAACCTTTTTTTAAAAACTTACAAAAATTAGGAAAACAATTTTCCTTTTATCTCACGGTTACCATGAATCACCAATAACCTCCCACTCAATTGGTTATGAGAGAAAAATATTTAATTATCCAATAATTAATATTATTATAAATATAAATGATAACCAACTTATCATACTATATTTATAACTTATAGTTTTAATATTTCATCTCATGAAACATATAAACCATAGTTCTTTTTCTATTCTATGGTACATAATGTAAATCTCATTTACATTAATCCTCCACTAGATGTATCTCATACATCATACCGATTATATCATATATAATCAAAATACCTCTTGTCAATTTGAACATTTCAAATAAACACCACGAACTGATCCTCAGTTGAATCCATTGAGTTACCAAGGGGATCTTATGGACCTATAGCTCGAAGCTCCAGCAGTACGTGAATAACTTACTAAACTCTTTAGTCACGAAATCCACCATCCATTAATTGTCAGGCACTCTACTAAAGACCGACCGCTGAACTCTCCTTACCATAGATATATTATGTGTCCATCTTAACCAATCAGCAGCGCGATAACCCTTCACAGGTGGCTCGTAAGTACAGCTGGGCGAATAACCGTTATGCCCCTGTAGTTACATCTAACTTCTTAAGTACCAGTGATCCCTCTAATGAACATAAGTCATAGTTCTACTATGACTGAGTCTTCTCTTCCAAAAAGAAGTTGTGGCCACTATGTTCAAGCCCTGGAATCAGCAAGGAGCAATCTCTCTATTTATCCCTACTTCAAGAAAGGAGTGAATTCCATCTTGTGGATTGAGTTCTCAGCTCCCAGATCAGACAAGTCCCCAGAAAGGTAGGCATGTTGAGTTGGCAATCTGGCCACTTTCACCCATATTAATCAAAGGACCGCCCTCAAAGGCAGAAGTTCCCAAAACACTCAGGATTGAGGTCGTGTTACCTATGGTCGTTTAGGTGAGATGTAAGTTTCTAGTATCAACGGTGTTATATATAAAGTCTAGTCATCTCGTGGTCTAGGTCTTATATAGGACACCCCCACTCACACATCTCCACATGAATGGTCAGGATCTACCATCTGTAGTAGTTTACAACACTTGCAAACCTCTACAAAGTGGGCTATATCCATAGTGTCACCAAGATCAGGTATCCCACCTTAATCCTTATACTACAGACCTATTTAGGTTATCACTTAAGGCATGATCCACTTGTATATCACATATACATGCTTATGTTCACATAAGATAACTAAGGAGCTTTGTTTATTGAATATGAGTAAATGCCAGAATGAAATAATAATTATTTAATTCATCAAACAATGTGTATCTTTACAAAACAACGAGACTCTGGGAGAATTAGGACACCAATCCTAACAATCTCCCACTTGTTTTAATGACTCGGGAGACTAATGTACAATACAATATAAAAATGTACAATATACAATAAATTAGAGCATACCCTAGTATCATCTCCCACTTTCCCTAGACAAGATGTCGCATGTCCTACAGACCCAGACTCTCCAGGTGACCCTCGAACACTTCAGTCGTGAGGGTTTTTGTAAAGGGATCAACAACGTTATGCTCTGAAGCGATCTTTGTGACTAACACATCACCGCGATGCACAATCTCCCTGATCAGATGATATTTCCATTTTATGTGCTTACCCTGACGATGATTCGAGCTCCTTTGAATTTGCCACAGCCCGCTGTTATCACAGTACAGAGTGATAAGCAAATCCATATTTGGAACAACTTCCAAATCTGAAAGGAATTTCCTCAGCCAAACAACCTCCTTAGTTGCTTCACATGCCACTACGTATTTAGCTTCCATAGTGGAGTCCGCGATGAATCCTTGCTTGATGCTTCGCAAGACTACAACCCCTCCATTATGAGTAAACACTAACCCCGATGTCGATTTGCGAGAATCTCGATCGGTCTGAAAGTCAGGGTCCGTGTATCCTGTAAGGATCAAATCCTTATCTCCATACACAAGCATGTAGTCTCTCGTTCTCCTAGGATACTTGAGCATCATCTTGACCACCGTCCAGTAATCAAATCTTGGATTAGAATGATACTGACTAACAATCCCTACTGCATAGCAAATGGCGGGTCTAGTACACAACATTGCATACATCAAGCTTCCTACAGCAGAAGCATAGGGAATCCATCTCATCTCCTCAACCTCTTGAGGTGTTTTTGGACATTGATCCTTAGACAATACGATTCCATGCCTTAAGGGTAACAAAACCCCTCTTGGAATCCCGCATCCTGTACCTGGTCAACATTTCATCAATGTACAATGCATGAGACAGGGCTAACCGTTTGTTCTTACGATCCCGAATAATTCGGATCTCGAGAACATACTGTGCCTCACCCAAATCTTTTATTTGGAACTGGGCAGCTAGCCACTTCTTAATGTCAGTCAGATACCCTACATCATTCCTAATGAGTAGGATATCATCCAAATACAGTACCAGGAAAGCTACTGAGCTATTGATGATCTTCTTGTATACACAAGGCTCATCAACGTTCTATTTAAAGCCAAACGACTTGACAGCAATGACAAATCTGATGTTTCAAGATCTAAATGCTTGTTTCAGCCGATAAATGGACCTATTAAGCTTGCAAACTCTTTGCTCTTGATCTGGAACTATGAACCCCTCTGGTTGAGTTATATAGATGGTCTTCTCAAGATTACCATTAAGAAAGGCAGTTTTGACGTCCATTTGCCATATTTCATAGTCATAAAATGTGGCTATGGACATGAGAATCCTGATAGACTTGAGCATGACAACAGGTGACAAAGTTTCCTCATTGTCAACTCCCTCGACTTGGGTATAACCCTTTGCCACGAGTCTAGCTGTAAAGGTTTGCACCTTTCCATCTACACCTCTCTTTTGTTTATAGATCCACTTACACCCAATAGGTCTTATCCCATCAGGTGGATCAACAAGCTCTCAGATGTTATTGAAGTACATAGATTCCATTTCTTAGTTCATGGCCTTAACCCATTCATCTTTGTCAACATCCTCCATTGCTTTCTTAAAAGACTACGGATCCTCGACCCCATCATTTGAAATGACGTTTTGGGCTTTAGTCAAACCCATGTAGCGATCCGGTGGGTTCATAACCCTCCTACTATGTCGAGGCAAGCTCAACTCTTGAGCTGGTTGACTAGACATTCTGACCTCAACAACTCTTGTTGATATGTCGGCCTGTTCAACAACTCTTGTTGAACCCTCAACAGTCTCAGTCTCACTAGAGATTTCACGTAAAACGAGCTTACTCCATGGCTTGTGATCCCTCATGTGGTCTTCTTCCAAGAAGATAGCATTTTTAGAAACAAACACTTTGTTCTCACTCGGATCATAGAAGTATCCACCTCTCGTTTCTTTGAGGTAGCCTACAAAGAGGCAAACTCTCAAACGTGCTTCCAACTTCTTTGGGTTAGTTGCTAGCACATCCATTAGACAGCCCCAAATCCGAAAATGGCATAAACTTCCTTTACGGCCTCTCCATAAATCAAAAAGTATTTCAGAAACACTCTTCAAGGGAACGTTGTTTAGGATATAACAGGCAGTCTACACTGCATAACCCAAAATGAGTCTGAAAGATGAGCATAACTCATCATTGAACGAACCATGTCCAACATGGTTCTATTTCTTCTTTCTGATACACCATTCTACTAAGGTGTACCAGGGGCTGGTAGTTGAGACGCAACCCTATGTTCTATCATATAGTTTTAGAATTGGAGTCCATATACTCTCCACCACGATCAAATCGTCGTGTTTTTATCTTTTTACCTAACAAGTTTTCAACTTCAGCCTTATACTCCTTGAACTTGTCAAGGGCTTCAGACTTACGTAGCATTAGGTAGAAATACCCGAACCTTGAATAATCATCTATGAAAGAGATGAAATATTCATACCCACCTCGAGCTCTAACATTCATCAGATCACAGAGGTCTGAATGTATAAGCTCCAAGGATTCCTTGGCTCTGTAACCTTTTCCAATAAAAGGTCGTTTGGTCATCTTACCTTCGAGGCATGATTCACATTTCGGCAGGGAGTTTTCTTCTAAACTCTTTAGAAGTCCACGTTGCACCAACTTCTCAATCCTATTGAGATTGATGTGACCTAACCTTAGATGCCAAAGATGGGCGTTTTCCTTAGGAGAAACCGTTGGTCTTTTAGCTATTATTGTCGTACTGAACATTTCAGTGTTAAACAAGGCTTTTATGACTAACGGCCTTAGTACATATAAGTTATTTTCTATTGAACCATAACCAATCTCCATTCCATTCTTGAAAATAAACACTTTATTCTCAGAAAGAGAGACAGTATAACCTTGTTCAATGAGACAAGAAAACGAGATTCAGTTCTTCGTAATATGAGGAACTACAAAAATATTATCCAGTAACAGATAACGTTTCTTGTCGACAAATAACTTCAACCTGCCTACAGCAACAGCTGAAACAACCTCACTAGTACCGACTCGAAGAGTCATCTCTCCCTGTGGCAACCTTTTCCAGAAACTGAATCCTTGGTAAGAGAAACTGACATGATTGGTAGCACCCGAATCAAGGATCCAGGCAGAATCATCATTCTCTACTAAACACGTCTCCAAGACCAATAAATCAGATTTACTGTCTTGTCTCCTTTTTTGGAGAGTAGTGGGATCGAGGTCATTTACCACGAAATACATATCACACGATTCTTTCCACTGTAAGTAGTCGGTCATTTTAAAAGCACTAAACGGAAATACTAACGAGTTGCTGAAAAGAAAAACATATTGACCTACATTTGGTTTTAAGTAAATACCCATTATAAAACAAAACAGCATCCAATAAGGTTTTAGAAAAACTAACATGAACCCCGTGTGACATCTAGATTCACAATGACGTTTCAAAGGTTTAGGACAAAAGCCGCCAAAGGGAGATCAGTTATCCCTCCTCTGAATTGAGAAGTTCTCAACCAGTCATTAATACCAGAACAACTCTTGCTCCTATAACGACTAGCCATCATTGATTTGGCCAAGAGATCATTAACTTACTTAACAATCTCCTATAAGTTTGACCCGCCATTTTAAGCCCTAAAGGTCCATCCTAAAAGGCCAATCCGAAGGGAAAAAATCCAATTGAGGCAAAACCTAAAGCGACCCTATCCATTTTTGGAGTTCACCTTGATCTTGACCAACTGCACAAAACCCATCCGAAGGGGGACGCTCAAAGGCGACACAAAGGAGTACAGAATGATCTCGCGGTGTGAACCAATGACAGAGACCATAGGACGTGTTGACACATACCCTTCACCCACTTACTATAAATACTCTCTCCGTCCACCTTGATATTGACTCATGCAAACACCATTCGAAGGGGGATGCATCCTGGGCACCACGAGGCCAAGCATGAATCTCACAGTGTGAACATAGAGGGAGAAACGTGAGTGGAATCATAGACATATCAGATACATCTCCTCCTCCCACTGAGTATTTTATGACCTAGGGTTTAGCTTACTTAGAAAAAACACGGCTAAGGATTTTAACTAAGTGACTTTTAGGTTTTCCCAAGAGTAACTTTTACTTTGGACAGTGAAACAACTTTTGATCATCATCCATTAAACTCTTTAACGAAGTCTTGACCAAATTGTCGCATGCTTGTTGAAAATCTATCTAATTCACCTTTCTAGGTAGGTTCCCAGGTAGGGGTGTAACGTTTCTGGCAACTTAAGAACCCCAGCCTAGCCAAAACCCACCTTAGACAAAAGACCCCTTATAGATAGGTTTACAACAAATTTAATCTTTTATTTCAACCAATTTAATCCTATTAAACCGATTTTAAAAGATTAATCAAGGTTACTAAACTCTTTAGAACCATTTGAACTTAGGTCTATCTCAATTCAATTTTAAAAACCCTTTTATAAACTTGAGTTCACCCTAAGATTGCATGCAACCTGTGAAAGGTTAACTTACTAATCATGCTTATATTAAGTGGACATAATATATCTACAGTGAAAGGAGTTCAACTATAGGCTTTAGTGGAGTGACCCATTAGTTAACGAATGGGGGTTAGATCGGTCTAATGAGTTTTAGCTAACTCGGATCATTGGAGCCCATGATGTATAGGTCCATGAAGTCCCCCTACTAGCTCAAAAATGGATTAGCTCTAGAGTAGCATAATAAGTTAATTTGAAACGTTCAAATTAGAATCAAACAAAATTGGAGAAAATATATTTAAATATGATTTAAATATATGAAGATGAATTTTTGTAAAAATTAATTTAATATTGGATATTAAATTAATTAGAATTATTTAAATTATTTAAATAATTATTTATTAATTTCATTAGAAAAATAATTTATGAAATTAATTTGTAAAATTAATAAATTTTGATTTTATAAATAAAATATGATTTTAAAATCAATTTTGGATTTTTGGAAATTGGAAAATTACACAAACTTGAAAAATGGGTTTTTCAAAGTTCATCTTCAACTAACTTACAAGGAACCCACCACCTCTTCCTTGATTTACTCCAAGCATGAGCTGCATCCCATGCAACATATCTCTTTGCATGATAGTCTGCAATATATTGAAGAGATTGGAGGGAAGAAAGGATGGATGAACCGATTGAATTTTTGCTGAAAAATTCAGATGAAGAAAGTGTTCTTCAATGGGTTGGTTCAGTGAGCTTTCTTCATATTCCCTTTGATTCCAGCTTATTTTGAGTTCCACAACTCAATCTAGAGCACCAAAAGGATATTAGGGAAGATTTTGTGATGGTCTACACAAGGATTCAGAGGATTTAGTAGCTGAAAATAGAGATTTCGATGGTTCGGCTAAGATATGTTCTTGAAACCCATTATACTCTATTTAACATGTTTCTTTTCAGCCAAAATAATGAATTAGAGTGCTTATGTATCCTGTTCCCTTCCGTTGTATGCTGGTGTCGATCCAACACATCACATATATAATAAACCAATGTTGATGAACCAGGTGAAATTGCCTTAAAACTACAAAAGGAAAACTAAATATTACAAAGACAAGGAGTCTCCGGTTCAAACAGGCGAACCGGGTCTTGAACTGCTCAGGCAAAGCATAGTGTCTCCAATCATCATGTACTAAACTCCACGCAATCGTCTACACGATAAAACAAACGCTTTGCTCTATCGCTTACCAATGCCCCAAGAGTTAAACGATCGTTCAGCAATTACTACACGATCGTTTAGAAAAATCTAAACGATCGTTTAGCTATTACTACACGATCGTGTACCTTTTACTAAGCGATGAAGCCTGAGATACACAATCGCTTAGCGTGCTACGCACTACGCCCGCCTTCCTCGATCATCTAAACGACTACGATGCCGCGAAGCACCGTCGCCTAGCGATCGCTTAGCTAGCGCCTCCGTATCGCATACGCGTGATCGTGTAGGTAGTAACTAAGCGATAAAGCTTGCTAACTACACAATCTTCTAACGTGCACCTTTTACTAAACCATGAGCATCACATGCTCCCACTACGATCGTTTACCTATAGTGCTTACGCGATCGGGCAACCAACACTACGCAATAGAGTAAACGATTTACCCATCGCTTAGCATTAGCTAAACGATCATTTAGGAAATACTACACAATCGTTTAGAAAAATCTAAACGATCGCTTAGTTAAATTCCAACGATCGTTTACCTGAGGCTACACGATACGATCAACGTTTGGTCTTCTTCTTCATTGAGAACTGCATCTCCATGCTTCGAAGCTTCATCACGAACGACTCGACTAACTCAAACTCTTTAAAGTACAAACTCGATTGCAAAGCTAATTACGCCCAAAAACATAGGGGCCCTTACAATTAACACTTTGTAATATCAGAAAGCTTTAACAAAAGGCAATTAAACCCGAAACATTCATCAACTCAACCACAAATGTAGAAAATGATTAACTACAGATGCAGAAACCTACCGCGACTGACAAATGAAGTTCAAACAGAGTTGTAATTTGGAATATCAGAACAACCTGGCTCTGATACCAATTGAAGGAAATCGAACTTGAGATTTCCATGAGCAGCGGAATATAGAACATTCCAAATTACAATCATGTATGAACATTACAATTATAGTCGTAAACAAAACATACAGTTATGTAATTAACATAAAAATTACAACATGAACAATCAAATGAACAAGGAGAAAGCTATGAACGTTTGTTGACTCGTCTCCACGCTCCTTGCTCACGAACGCTCGAACAACACGACCGCAACATTGCACAAACACTTCACGCTCGTCCTCAGCGATCGCCCCAGTCACGACCACTCCAACAAGAATGTAACACCCCAAATATTTTTTATTTTATTTATTTGTTTGTTTATTTATTATTTATGTAATTTCAGTATTTCTATTAATTAAGGGCATTTTTTGGAATTTTGGAAGTCAAGTGTAATTGCGGGAATTTAATTGTTGACCTTGGAAATTATCCAATTTGGAAATTAATGACAGGAATTAATTTCATTTTGGGAAGGAAAGAAATTTAATAGTATAAATCTGTCAATACTTTCCCAAAACACCTATTTTTGAAAATATTTCCCCCCCAACCCTATTTTTGTCATTATTTATTAAAAAAACATTATTTTAAAAAAAATCTTATTTACGAATAGTTTAAAAAATAAAGCCAAAATTTTGAAAACTAGAAAAAAAAGTAGTTTTTAAAAACTTGTTTATGTTTTTTAAATCTGGTTAAGAATACAATAACTGTATTTAAAAAATATGCAAATCATTATAATAAATGGGGAGAAAATAGTCGTAATTGTCAAAAACAAAAAACAAAAAACGAAATGGTTATCATACGGAGTCGTAGTCTCTGAATTTTAATTGACAATGGTTTAGTCTTTTTATTTTTAAATTTGTAACAATTTGACGTGCTTTACAACTTATAATAATTTAGTTCCTATCGTGAAAAGAGTTGGAAAGTAAGCCTACTTTCTTTCGATATACGTATTTTTTAAGTAAAATAGTTAAATTCTTAGCTAAATTTAAAAAACAAAAATAAAATTTTAAAAAATATATATTTTTTTATAGTTTTTAAAAATTAGTTTGTTATTTTAAAACATTAGTAGAAAGTAGATAAGAAAAAAAAAATAATTAGTTGTAAAATGGGTATTTAAAGGCTTAATTTTCAAAAACAAAAAACAAAAAAGATATGGTTACCAAATGGGGCTTGAATTAGAAAAATTATAATAGTAAGTAAAATAAGAGAAAATATTTACCAATATATAATCATTTAAAAATAATTGCATATATGATAAATGTTGATCAACCGCCTTTTCATTCATTTTTAATTTCCAAGTTTGTCCTTCTCTATTCCTCATCATTTTCCCTGTTTTTCCAAATTTTTTCTCCTTTCCCGGTCATGTTCTCCATTCTTTTTTTTTTTTTTTTTTGTTTTTCTTTTTCATTTTTCCCCATTTTGTCTCCTCTCCTATGGTGTGTTCTCCATTTTTTTTCCCATTTGGCTTCAATACTTGTTTTTTTTTTCAATTGCTTACATTTACTTTTTTTTTATTATTGTTATTTTTACTTTTGATTTTCAAATTTTTTTCATTGGTTAATTTTACTTTTTAATAAAATTAATTAATTAAAAAAAATTGAGAAAGCTAGGTTTCGAACCAAGGAATTGAAAGAAACTATTTTTCTCAATTTCTTACCATAGTTGGTGGGTTTTTAATAAACACTCCATTAGCTACTACTTACCGAATGAAGCCCAATAACAATATGAAAGAAAACCCATTAACATTTATATGAGTAAAAGCCCAATAACTTTACCAGAGAGAAAGCCCAAAATACCCTTTAGAAACCAATCCTTATAAGAAAGCTGCCATAACCTAGAACTTCACTTCCCCGCCTCCGGTCAATAAGAGAAGGTACGTCGACTCTTCCCTTCTTCTTCTCTGTCCAACCAGATCGCTAAAATGAAATTTATTTGTGATTATTCAATATTCTATAGAAAAAAATCTTAATGCTATCTTGCTGAAGTTTTGTACTATTATTTCCCTGGATCAAGCGAGTAATTCCCAGCATTTTTGTTCTCCGGTGAAAAGTCAGTCAAGTTTTTGGTACTCTTTACCATATTTGAGCTCCTGGTTCGCTGTAATTTGTGTTCATCGTATAAATGTATCCACTTTTTGAATAGGCAATGGCTCCGAAGCAACCGAATACTGGTCTCTTCGTGGGGCTTAACAAAGGACACGTAGTTACGAAGAAGGAATTGGCTCCGCGCCCCTCGGATCGTAAAGGAGTAAGTTGATTTTGTATTTCGTTAATCTAGGGTGTACATTGGGTAATCATAAACATTCTCCAAACTATTTCCTTTTTAAAATTTTTATTGAGTTGATTCCATTCGTCTCTTTTCTTACTTGGGGTTTTAGTGGTGGATGAAACTAGGGTTTGCCTGGGGAATAAATACCCTTGGTAGTGTCGATTTGATAAGATATTTTTAATAATTATTCTATGTTATATGGACTTAGCTTAATACTCTACAAAAGCTCTAAAGCAAGGAGATAAATCTTGATCGTACATTTGAATGTTTGTTCCTCACATAAGTGAATTGAAAGTCGGATGTGGACTGTGTTTGACTGTTTGGTTTGTTATCAGTTTCCTTCAATGATATTTTAGCTCTACCTTTTATAAGTTTTTATTTATTGTCTGCATGTGCTCAGTTAGATTGATAATGTTGAATGCTAGCAAAGGAGTCTGCTTTGTGAGGGTCTTGACCATATGCATATTACCATTTTGCATATAAAACAAATTGGAACTTCTTTTGTTCTGGACTATTGGTTTCTTTCAGAGCTATTTTAGCTGTTGGTGGATGGAAGTAATTGACACAAAATGATTAATGTTTGCTTGAATTCTGATTGTTACCATAGAAAAGTAGCAAAAGAGTTCTGTTTGTGAGGAATTTGATCCGGGAAGTTGCTGGCTTTGCCCCATATGAGAAGAGAATCACCGAGCTTCTTAAAGTTGGAAAAGATAAGAGAGCGCTAAAAGTGGCTAAGAGAAAGTTGGGAACTCACAAGCGAGCAAAGAAGAAGAGAGAAGAGATGTCCAGCGTTCTCCGCAAGATGAGGTATTTTCATATGGCTTTCAATTTTAACTCATTGTGATTGAATTTTATCCTTAATTCACTTCTGACGTGCTATCAACGGTAATACATAATTTAATTATGTTTTTTTCCATATACTAAAACTTTTTTCTTTGAATATCTTATTGATACAGAGCTGGTGGAGGTGGCGAGAAGAAGAAATGAAACTTGTGTGGTTAATTCCCATAATGTATAAGGACATGCTCTAGATTTGATATTTTTCTTATCCAGAAGGAAATTGAGTGGATTTTTGAACATTTTGTTAGATGAACTGTGATGTTATTAGAACTTATATTTAAATTTCTTCAAGTCGTTTTTTTAATTGCACCTTGCGGCCATTTGTATCTCTTTTGGTATAATTGCCAATTAGCAAGAATGTAATTCATCATTTAATTTAGCTTTTGAGAATGTTTTATTTGAAGGCAAAAAACTATTAATTGTTTTCTTTTGATAGTAAGTTCTTCGAATTTTAGGATTTTTTTAATTAACTTAATTTTAGGGGAATTTTCAAAAATAGAAAAATGGGAAAAACTATTTATATAAAACAGTAAAATTTTAATCTTCTTTAATGTGTGGGCAGAATCTCTCCCATGATCTCGCTCTCTCAAAGAATCTTGCTCTCTCTCACTTTCTTGCTCAAAATCCCGCTCTCTCCTACAATCTCGCTCTTTCCCACTTTCTCGCTCTCTCTTACTTTCTCGCTTAAAATTTCGCTCTTTCCCATTTACCAGAATTACTCCTCTGCACTTGGGTGGAGGGATTAGTATCTATTTTGACTTGACCATGACACTTTGATTTGGATGCGGAGAGAGAGAGAGGAATGTGGTTTCTTAGTAGGAAAGAACCATCTGGGTTCTTAGCTTCTTCCACAGCTGAAGAAGTTACAGAAGGAATCGATGGGACGGGTCTCACAGCCATTGTTACAAGTCTTTTTCCAATCTCCACATTAACATGAATTCGGTTTAATTAATGATGTGCTTTATTTCTCTATTGTCGAATTGAGTGAACAAATTGCCACATTCCTTGTGAATTTTGTTTCTTTACTTAATGGAAATCGTGTACCTGGTAGTAGGAGAGAGCGACACTGAATGGAAATCGTGTTTCGAGTACACGATTTCACTAGCCACATTTGGATAAGATAACATATCTACCCAAATTCCATGGAAAACATGCTTTACTTAACATGAGAAACCGTCTCACAAATATATTGCTTGGCATATCATTTAAACACTTAGCATGAGACTAACTTCACAGAAATCATAGTTTCCAATACTTGGAAAACTCACACATTAGTACACATCAAGTGTTGATAAACATTCACAAGCATTAGAAACTTCAAGCTATCAGAATATATAACTGCCTTTATCCTTAGTTGAGAGTGAACTAATAGTTCTAACCCTCAACGTCAACCTTAGTTGGGGATAACTCTTTTGCTCAATCCCTCGACTTCGTATTACCTACGTGCACGTGGTTATAACTGAGTACCGTCGTATCTTATGTACCTGACTAAGATACCTTCTCATTGTCCTTCAGTACCCTTAAGTACTTTCGCTTAGATACCTTCTCAAATTTGTCCTTCAGTATCGAGCTTCTATGATACTTTCTCGTATGTCCTTCGGTATCAAATTAGCCAGACACCTTCTCAAAATCCTTCAGTATCAAATTGGCCAGGTACCTTATCAAGTGTCCTTCGATACCTCGTTTTAAGTAAAACTAGTCATAAACATTTAGTTGAACACTAAAGATTAGTGCTCAAATCATCATCATACTAGTTCATCCATCATACTGGTTCATCATAAAAATGGAGTTACTTAAACCTATTGAAAACATTTGGATAAGATAACATATCTACCCAAATCCCATGGAAAACATGCATTACTTAACATGAGAAACCATCTCACATATATGTTACCATTAGCATGAGACTAACTTCACAGAAATCATAGTTTCCAACACTTAGCATGAGAAATAGCTTCAAAGGAACCATAGTTTCTATATTATTAAAACATTAATTCATCACATAGTCACTCACAGCTTGTTGGTCTTTTAATGGGTTATATGCTTCTCTTAGCTCTTCTTGGCCTGAAAGGACATATTTTCCGGTTAAATCACTAAGAATTCTTAGTAGAATACCGCAATTAATTCATTTATTAAAGGAATTTTACACAGACAGCTTCACCAGCGAGATCACCAGGAGCGACACCAGTGAGATCCCCTAGAGCGACACCAGCGATACTCATTACCAGCGACACCAATGTTACTCAGCCCCAAGCGACACTAGCGATACTCAACCACCAGCAACACCAACGATACCCACTCACCAGCGACACCAACGATACCTGCCCAATTTCTAGCGAGATTCCCCTCTAGAGCGAGATCCTCTTCACAATTTTTAGTGAGCTCTCCTTCATCAGCGAGATCTTCTTCAGTAAATTAGTGAGATCTCCTTCATTAGTGAAATCCTTTTCACAAAATCTTGCTATAATCTCCACTGTGAGCTATTTGCTTGTTCTTCCCAAGCAGCTGTCTACTTATGCGCAGGTTCTCTGTTACAATTTTAAAAATTCAAAACTCAAAATCCAAACCTCTTTTGAAGAAACTTCCTTCTACAAACATGTTTATAATTGAGTTTTCAACTTTTTTACCTTAAAATTCCAGCCACAAATTCCTTATAGTTTGGTCTAGAGCTCCCAATCTCCTCCTTAGGCCCTGCTTAACCCGAGATTCTATCTCTTCTATAATTCCATCACTTTCCATTCTTCTTCTCCTGCCATCTTTCTCCAGCAAGACAACCTTGAAAACTAGATTCTCCCAGCTTTCAAATGGCACCGATTTCACTAAATTTGCTCATGTAAATTGTTGAAACCAAACTTTCCAAATTCTTCTTCCTTTTCACCTTTCTGCCGCTTCCCATATTCAAGGATTAACCGCCACGTCAACTCATTTTTAATGTATTCAGCCCAAGCCAATAAGTGAGTTTTTATTTGATACATTTTTCTTTTCCTTTCTCCTCATCTTCTATAAATAACATCTATATGATATTTAATATATCACTCCTTTGGTGAAACATACTTGTTTAGGCAATTAGAATTCGGGGTTTACACTTAGCTACACAAGAGCTTATTTCTTCGTGCTTCCAACCTCCATCCCTCCTAAGACATAGCTTCATTTAACTCATTAGGAGACATCTCATTATTTACTCATACTTAAGGTAATTAGGGTTCGGGTTTTACACTAACTCTTGTGGTGTTTTTACCATTTTGTCCCTCCTTTTGTATGTGAATATAATGGGAGGCTTTACAGAATCACCGAGCTTCTTAAGTTGGAAAGGATAAGAGAGCACTAAAGTGGCTTAGAGAAAGTTGGTAACTCACAAGCGAGCAAAGGAGAAGAGAGAAGAGATGTCTAGCGTTCTCCGCAAGATGAGGTATTTTCAGATGGCTTTCAACTTTTCCTCCTTATGATTGAATTTTGTCCTTAATTCACTTCTGACGTGTTATCAACGGTAATACGTAATTTAATTACGTTTTTTTCATATACTAAAACTTTTTTCTCTGAATATCTTATTGATACAGAGTTGGTGGAGGTGGCGAGAAGAAGAAATAAAACTTGTGTGGTTAATTCCCATAATGTATAAGGACATGCTCTAGATTGATATTTTTCTTATCCAGAAGGAAATTGAATGGATTTTTGAACATTATGTTAGATGAACTGTGATGTTATTAGAACTTATATTTAAATTTCTTCAAGTCGTTTTTTTAGTTGCACCTTGCGACCATTTGTATCTCCTTTGGTATAATTGCCAATTAGTAAGAATGTAATGCTTCATTTAATTTAGCTTATGAGAATGTTTTATTTGAAGGCAAAAAACTATTAATTGTTTTCTTTTGATAGTAAGTTCTTTGAATTTTAGGATTTTTTTAATTAACTTAATTTAGGGGAATTTTCAAAAATAGAAAAATAGGAAAAACTATTTATATAAAATAGTGAAATTTTAATCTCCTTTAATGTGGCAGACCATGTGGTAGAATCTCTCCCACGATCTCGCTCTCTCCCATTTTCTCGCTCAAAATCTCGCTCTCTCACACTTTCTCGCTCAAAATCTCGCTCATTCCCACTTTCTCGCTCAAAATCTCATTCTCTCCCACTTACATGAATTACTCTTCTCTGCACTTGGGTGGAAGGATTACGTATCTATTAATAAGACCATGACACTTTGATTTGGATACGGAAAGAGAGAGGAAGGTGGTTTCTTAGCAGGAAAGGACCATCTGGGTTCTCAGCTTCTTTAAAGCCTCCCATTATATTCATATACAAAAGGAGGGACAAAAAGGTAAAAACACCACAAGAGTTAGTTAGAGAGATAGTGGAATATGAGAATATGGGGAAAAAGGACAATTCTGTTGAGGATCCGTTGGGGGTGGGGCCACAGGGGGATTAAATAAATTGGAAGAGAAAGAGAAAGAAGGCAGAGAAGATTTTGTGTGCAAAGACATTCGTTTTTTCAGGAGGGGATCCAACATCTCTCGAATTGAAGGCTGGAAGCTACTGTTCTTAGTTTTCTAATATTTCCCACTAAGTATTTTAATTTTCTCTTTGGTTTGGTTATATTTATTTTCATCTGTAATTCTGGGTTGAGAGGATTGATTTTCGGTAAATAAATAAAGATTGGAAGAAGTGTCGATTGCCATTATTTCTTTCTTTGGTTTTATTTACTTGTTCTTTCGATCTAGAAGAAGGGTAGGAAGAATCCGGGGCTTAACAACTTGGTACAGAGTCGCAACCCTGGGGAAAACGTGCATCATGGCCCAAAACAATTGGAAGAGAGGGTGGAGGCTATGGAGAAGGAAATGGTAGGGCTGAATGAGCTCTTTGTCGGCCTGTGCAAGAACTTGGAGAAGCTGACCGAGGAGGTTAGAGAGAATAACATGGCTCGAAAGAAAGAAGAATCGATGCGAACTAAAGGAAGCAATCTCAAGTCGAAAGGGAAGACAGAGGAAGCCGAATCTTCTCATTTTCCCAGGAGAGGCAACTTGGACAGAGGTAAGTATAAACGTTTGGAAATGCCTTTGTTTGCAAGTGACAACCCGGAATCGTGGGTCTATCGAGAAGAGCATTTATTTGAAATTCATGAGCTCTCTGATGCTGAGAAGGTAAATGTGGCTGTGATTAGCTTCGCCCCTGATGGAGTTGATTGGTTCCGATGGAGTAACAACCAGAGGGCCATTACTACATGGGAAGAGCTGAAGCGTAGGTTGTTTGAACGCTACCAGAGGGTTGGAGGAGGAAGCTTATGCGCGAGGTTATTGAAAATTCTACAAGAGGGTTCATACCAAGAATATGTAAAAAAATTCGTCAACTATTCTGCTCCATTGCAGAACTTATCAGAGGAAGTACTGAAGGATGCATTCTTGAACGGGTTAGAACCGGAGCTGCAAGCTGAAGTGGTTAGTCAGAATCCCAAAACTCTTGACGAGTGTATGAATGAAGCCCAATTGGTGAATGATTGAACATCGCACTCAGGCTGGCCTTGAAAGAGTTGGGTCGTAATGGGCTGAACCAGAAGATGGGCCAAATGAACAGAGGGGAATCTAGTGATAAAATCAGGGAAAGCCTATGGACAAACCAACCATGAAATAAATCGCATTACCCGTGAAGCCATTAGTTCCCATTCCCGCAAAACAGAATCTTCCCATAAAAAAGGAGGTCCCAATGAAGAGACTAATTGACCTCGAATTCAGAGAACGACTTGACAAGGGACTTTGTTTCCGTTGTAATGAAAAGTATGCCCAAGGACATTGCTGTAAGTTCAAAGAAAATAGACAACTCATGTTGTTTATAGCCAATGAAGAGGAGGAAATGGAGGAAAAAGAGTTAATCGAAGGAGAATAATCGGTGGAATTGAAGTATGGTGAAGTATAAGAAAAGGTGGAACTATCGTTGAACTCCCTACTTGGTTATTCAGCAAAGGGAACAATGAAACTCAGGGGAAAAATCAGGGACAAGGAAGTGATAGTCCTCATTGATTCGGGAGCTATTCACAACTTTATCCATCAAGAAATGGTTAGGGAGCTAGAGTTACCATTGGAACAACAAAAGAGGTTCGGGGTGGTGATAGGAAATGGAATTGAAATCGAGGGAAAGGGTATTTATAAGGGGGTAGAGCTCACACTCCCAAATTTAATGGTGAAGGCTGTTTCTTGGCTATGGAGTTAGGAAGGATGAATGTAGTTCTTGGAATGCCCTGGCTATGTACCACTGAGTTCATGGGAATCCACTGGCTTTCATTAACAATGGCCTTTTGGTCGAATGGAGCACCTATCGTGTTAAAAGGGGATCCCTCCTTCACTAAGGCTGATGTTTCCTTTAAAATGCTAAGTAAATAGTGGAATGAGGAAGATATGGGCTTCTTGGTAGATTTCCAGCATCTTGAGTTTGAAGACCTTGATGGCACGTAGGAAGGGAGAAAGGAAGAAGACCAACCTGCATTATCTGTCATGATTCAAGCACTATTAGAGCAGAACCAAGATGTATTCAGCTTACCAACTTCACTTCTCCCTAGAAGGGTAGTCGACCACCGAATAACCATTAAAGACGAAACCAATCCAATCAATGTCAGGCCCTACAAGTATAGATATGCATAAAAAGAGGAGATAGAGAAACTAGTTCATGAAATGCTGCAAGCTAGATTCATTAGACCTAGCAGGGGTCCCTACTCAAGCCCAGTTTTACTGGTAAAGAAGAAGGATGGGGGTTGAAGATTTTTTGTTGACTATAGGAGGTTGAATCAATCTACAATAGCTGACAAATTCCCTATTCTAGTCATTGAGGAGTTACTTGACGAGTTACAGGGGGCTGTAGTATTCTCAAAGCTTGATTTAAATTCAGGTTACCACCAAATTTGCATGAGAGAGGAAGACATCGAGAAAACAACATTTAGAACTCACAAAGGGCACTATGAGTTCTTGGTTATGATTTTTGGGCTCACGAATGCACCTGCAACTTTCCAATCACTAATGAATCTGGTTTTTAAACCCTTTCTACGTCGCTTTATACTTGTGTTTTTTTATGATATTTTGGTGTATAGTCTAGATGTTTCCACTCATGAGACTCATTAGGAGTGGTGTTTAACATTCTAAGAGACAACAAACTCTTTGCTAACCTAAAGAAAGGTGTATTCTACCGAGAGAGGATACAATATTTGGGGCATTGGATTTCACACCAAGGGGTTGAAGCTGATGGGGATAAGATCCAAGCTATGGTCAACTGGCCATATCCCACGAATGTGACTGAATTGAGGGGTTTCTTGGGGTTGACCGGTTATTACCGGCGCTTTGTTCAAGGTTAATGCATTAGGACAACCCCACTAACACGTTTACTCAAGAAAAATAGTTTCAAATGGGATGAGGCGGCCACTCGAGCATTTGAAGACTCTAAGCAGCAGATGGTGTCCTGTCCGGTTCTAGCATTGCCAAACTTCAACCAACCTTTCATTATAGAAACAAATGCCTCGGGAACAGGGTTGGGGGCTGTTCTGACTCAAGGAGACAAACCAATAGCCTTTTTCAGCCAAAAGCTCTCACATCGTGCTCAAAACAAATCCATCTATGAAAGGGAATTAATGACAGTCGTATTAGCTATCCAAAGGTGACGTCATTTCTTTTTAGGAGGAAAATTCACCGTGATTTCAACCAAAAAGCCTTGAAATTCTTGGTAGAACAGAGGGAAGTACAACCCCAATTTCAAAGGTGGTTAACCAAGCTTCTTGGCTATGATTTCGAGATACTTTACCAACTCGACTTGATGAACAAGGCAGCAGATGCCCTGTCTAGAGTCTTACCGTCTAAACTTGTTAGCTTATACTCGTCAGTAGTGTTAGATGTGGAACTTATATTAAAGGAGGTGGGGGAAGATGAGGAATTACAACAAATCATTACCTTATTGAAAGATAATTTGGATGGTAAACCAAACTACAAATTGACAAATGGAAGACTACTCTATAAAGGAAGGTTAGTCATCCTTAAACAATCGACTTTGATTCCCTCTTTATTGCATACTTACCATGATTCCATACTTGGAGGGCATTCGGGTTTCCTAAGGACCTACAAACGCATGAGTGGGGAGTTATATTGGCTGGGAATGAAGAGTGATATAAGAAATTATGTGGCTGGATGTGATATTTGTCAAAGAAACAAAAGAGAATCTCTAACCCCTGCAGGCTGCTACAACCGTTACCTATTCTCGAGCTAACCTTGGAAGAGCTCGACCCCTCTGTCTTTTTCTCATTGTCCAACCCAATTCCTTAGAGCTTCTTCTCCGGCAGCCTCACCATGAAAACTAGACTCTCTTATCTTTCAGATGGCTTTATAACTACATCAAACGCTCGAGTAGATTGGGAGATCTTCTCATCTCAAGTTGATGCATTCTCCTTCACCCTCACTGTCCAATGCACTCTACTCTCCCCCTCTTTTTACGAATTTTATGATTTGTGATTTGACAATGAAATCCCAACGGCTCTATTTATAGGCGTCCAAACCTCCTATGGTGTTGACACCACCTACTTGGCTGCATGGCAAAATGTTTAATCCTCCCTTTATCAATGTAAGCGGACTTCACCTTGGTTCAATGTATTCTTCCCAAACGCATCCAACACAATTCCTTAGGTTTTAAGAATTCCTCTTAATCGGACACCTCAATTTTAATTGACGTTTGCCCTTACATCTTCAAGCTTTGTTTGTATTCAATTTAGGGTTTTCAATGCATAATCTATAAGATCGTGGCCAAATTCAACACATAAATGCCTGGTCGTTCGATGAACAGGCAGTTTCCTTCGATCGCATGGGCGTGACGTTCGAATGAGGTGTTCAGGCTGCTCTCGCTCTCTCCCACTTTCTTGCTCAAACTCTCGCTCTCTCCGTTCTCGCTCTCTCCAACTATCTCGCTCAAACTCCTGCTTTCTCCACTTTCGTTAAGGATCTCGATCTCTCCAGCCTTCTCGCTAGCTTGGACCTCGACAGTGTCGCTCTTTCCCATTCTCTTGCTCAGCCAGTCTCACTCTCTCCCATTCTCTTGCTCAACCAGTCTCGCTCTCTCCCATTCTCTCGCTCAAATCAATCTCGCTGCCTCCACTCTCGCTCTCTCCCATTTCTTCTCCCATTTTCTCTCCAATCTCGCTCTCTCCATTTTCTCTCCAATCTCGTTAGCTACTGTGAATATGGTTTATCTCCATGCAACTTCCACACGAATTTTCCCAGATAATTTTCTATATTTTTCTCAGTTCTTCAGTCCTTTCTTCACTGTTTAGGATTTAAGTCTTCAAGGTTTTCTCTTCTTTTCATCCTTTTAGGGTCCTCTCTACTCGTATTCCAGGATCAAATATGGTTATCATAACTATAATACCTAACCATTATAGTTTACATTCATTTTTACTAATTGTTGATCCACAGAAGGTGACAATTATTACAGTTATTATGACAATTGTAAAATTATTAGATTATTTACGTAATATAGAATTTAATTTCCTCCTAATTAACCCCTTAATCACTTACTTAAGTAGGAAAATGGAGATCCGGGTTTCACAATATTATATACTCATCCTATATTTTTATAGATTTTGTAGGTAAGGACACAGCGTAGATGGCAGAATTGGACGTCGCTCAAATGGCCAACCATCAAACTCACTATTATAGGCATATGCATTTTGTACCACCATGCTAATGTTTTATGGATCCTGGTGTTTTGATAAATAAACTTTTTATATAGTTTTTCTATCTAATTAATAAAATTTAGATATGTTCTTTGAAATTTTCACCAAAACTCATCTCATGATAGAAAAGTCTAAGTATGCATGTCGTAGCGGTCGGATCATAATGTGTACGGATCCGGTCGTTACAAATATTTGTTGGATTTGGTAGAGGTTTTGAAAAAAAAAACGATCGTACTCAACAACCAAGCAAGTGGGAGAGTATAGTGTCTATCACATAGACTTTGTGCTTGATCGTTTAGTAAAATTTCAGCAGGTACACGATCGTTTAGGAAGTCAAGTGTGATCATTTACACGATCGTTTAGTAAAGCTCGCTTGCCATGCGATCGTTTAGTAAAAAGTTGCACGATCGTTTTGAGAATGGCGCGTGTACATGATCGTTTAGAAAAACACTTGAAGCTGTCGTGTAGTCTCTCGTGAACTAAACAATAGGTTGTGTACTCAAATCAAGCGATTCAACGATTCTCATCCAAAATGAAAAAAAAAATCATTTTATCCTTCAGTTATGAAAACTGAACATAACCCCCCACTTTCACGCACGGTTAAGGAGAAACCACTAACAATTATCTCAAAATTGTTTTAATTATAAATAAATATAATAACTTACTTATCATATTATATTTATAACCTATAGTTTTAATATCACTTCAAATGTAACATTTAAACCATAGTCCTTTTCTCCTTTACTTGATATAAATCATATTTATATCATTCTCCTCCAATTAATATATCTCATACATCATGTCAACTATATCACATATAATTGAACCAGTTTAATATATCATATATAATCAAATTCCCTCTTGTCAATTTGAACACTTCAAATTGACCCAAAAACTTATTCTCAAGTTGAATCCATTGAGCTACCAAAAGGACCTTATGGACCTGTAGCTTGAAGCTCCAATGGTACGTGAATAACTGACTAAACTTTTTAGTCACAAGATCCACCATCCGTTAATTGTCAGGCACTCCAATAAAGACCGAAAGCTGCACTCTTCTCACCACAGATATATTTCTGTGTCCATCGGATATAACCAGTCAACAGTACGATAACCCTTCACAGATGCTCGTAAGTACAGTTGAGCTAATTTACCGTTTTTCCCCTATAGCTACATCTAACTCCTTAAGTACCACTGATCCCTCTAATGAATAATATTTCATAGTCCTACTATGAGTGGACACCTCTCGAGCCATGAAAAGGTGTGTGGCACCACATCGTTTAAGCCCCAGAATCAGCCTTTAAAGGAGCAATCTATCTACTTACCCCTGCTTCAGGGAAGGAGTGAATTCTATCTTGTGTAGCTGAGTTCCCAGCTCCTCAATCAGATGAATCCCCAAAGTGGTACATTTGAGTCAGTGATCTTGCCACTCGCACCCATGCAAATCAAAGGACCGCCCTTAAACGCAGGAGTTCCCAACTTCCTCAGGATTAATATCATGTTACCTATGGTCATCCTAGTGAAGTGAAGTCTCTGTTATGAACGGTGTTATATAACGAGACTAAACACTTCGTGGTCCGATCTTATACAAACTCCTTTGTATAGGACACCCTCACTCACATTTCTCCATATGAATGATCAGGATCAGATCATCTATAGTACGTCATAACACTTGTAACTATCTACAAAGCGGGCCACATCCGTAGTGTTACCAGGATAAGGTTTCCCTACTTTATCCATATACTACAGACCATTTTGGTTATCACTTAAAGCATGATCCACTTGTATGTCTCCACATATATACTTAAGTTACAACGACAACCAGGGATCTTTGTTTATTGGTTTGTTGTAAATGTAAATAAAACATCTCATGTTTCATAGACAACAGTGAAGAAAATATCTCATATTATTACATCACAAACATTTGTTATATAGGTGTTTATAAACTACATGACCGAACGAGAGTTTAGGGCATCTGAGCCCACACCTCCTCGATTCTCACTCTGAGAATACCAAGGATACTGAGTGGTGGTGTCCGAGAGGTTACTTGTTCGTGATTGACCATACGATTGGGTAGACGATCGTAGAGACAGCAAGAGGTTGTTGTACCAGACTCCACGAGAGCAAGAGAAAGTTAGAAGAAATGTTCTTCAAAGGTATGTCTCTCATTACTTTTGTATTTATTTTATAAAGCATGTTATAATTTGATAGAAGATGCATAACTGGCTTGTATGTTTGTGAATGCTTGTAATTCTGTCACAATGATTTTGGAACGATCTTGCTTCTGCTTATAAGTTCTCGTTGATAAGAGTTCCTTCAATTGGTATCAAAGACAGGTTCTGATATTCCAAATTCATTGATGAATAGAATAACATTTACATTTCTGGTGGGTAAAACATGTTTGCATTATGTTTAAGTGTTAAATATGTTTGTGGATGTGGATTAATGGAGTTTCTAGGATGATTGCCTCTGGTTGTTTAATTCTTTTACATTTTTCAAAGTTAATTGTAAGGGCCCATGTGTTTTTGGGCATATTAACTTGCTATCGAGTCTATAATTCAAAATATTTAAGTTAGTGTGAGTCACTCGTGATAAAGCTTCAAGGCAAAGAGTTGCGTGTTGCTTCGAGAAAGAAGAAGATCAAGCTATGGTCAAATCGTGTAAATGGTGGGGGTAAGGATCTTAGAGTATGTGATACTTGGCTGCAAGGTGGATGCACGCACACTAAACGATCGTGTAGCTCAGCAAGCTTCATCGCTTAGTCACTAACTACACAATCGCATAGTAAAAGTTACTTAGCGCTTGTTCTATGATCGTTTAGACGATCATGCTTCACAACAACGTAGTCGTCTAAATGATCGTTTAGACGATCATGCTTCACAACAACGTAGTCGTCTAAATGATCGTTTAGAATTGTGTGTTTAAATTTAGTGCGCTAAATGATTGAGTGGCCTCATGCTTCATCGCATTGTAAATGGTACTTGATCGTAGCTAAGCGATCGTGGTTACTTTCCCAATTTACTAAACAATCAGGGAGGCTTCGTCAGGGCGGTTCATGACCTGGTTCGCTTGTGAACTGGTTTGCTCGATGGACTTATGTAATAGATAGAATTGTTTTCCAGTTTAGGCTAATTATCTCGGTCCATTAATTGTGATGAATGTACATGAGATGTATGTTTTATTATACATCATATAATATAAGAGTTATATTTATGCATGAATTAAGCCTAGACATGCATCATCTTTATATTATAAGTGTTACAGTATAAAGGTGTATGGAAGCATGTTTGCTTAGTTCATTACCAAGTATATAAAAGTTGTATATAGTAATGAATGAACATTGGATGAAGCATGACACATAGGTTAAATTTATAAGAGTTATAAATATCTAGTGCATAGCACTGTGAATTGGTTTTGGGAAATTAAAACTAAAATCGATAAGAAAGACAAGCATCCGAACTTAGGCTTGAATCATGGATTTAAAAGAGTTTTAAAACTTGGTGGAGATAGACATAAGATCACGGTTCTAATGGGATTAGCAACCTAAGGTTTAATCTTTTAATCAGTTTAATAGGATTAAATTGATTAACAAAAGATTAAATATATAGCAAATCTATCTATAAGGGACCTTTCGTCTAAGGCAGGTTCTGTCTAGGCTGGGGTACTTAAGCTGACGGAAATGGAGCACCCCTACCTGGGAACCTACATGGAAAGGTTAGATAGATTTGATGCATACATGCAAATTTGAGGTTTGTCCGTTAAAGAGTTTAATGGGACTTGACTTGAACTTGTTTAATTTCAAAGACAAGAGTTGTTTTTAAGAAAATTAAACAGACTGAGATAAAATCAGTAGTCGGATGGTCTAAGTTCATGAACCCCTAGGTAGAACATTCAGTGGGAGGTACTTGGGGTATATGATAATTCACTTAACCTCTTCATGTTTCTACCTTTATGTTCACATCATGATATCCATCCTTAGCCTCGTGGCACCCTGGGAATGTCCCCCTGTCAATACTAAGGTGAATGGAGAGAATGTTCATATTAAGCGGGAGCGGGATGTGAAGGGTTCTGGTGGGAATCCAACTATAGCAGAGAATTGGATAACAGAAATAGAAACTATTTTCCACCACATGAACATCGCAGAAGAACAAAAAGTAAATTTTGCCATCTTCATACTAAGAGGTAATGCAAAGTGCTAGTGGGAATCCACACAAAGAACAATGAAGGGTTCGATTTTGTGGCAGCGATTTAATCAGGCTTTTTACAACAAGTATTTCCCATTGACAAGAAGATACTAGAAGGAAGTGGAATTCCTTAATTTTCATCAAGTGAACATGTCGGTGGCGGAGCATGAATGAAAATTCGATCGCTTGTCTCACTTTGTTCCTCACCTAGTGGACACATAAGAGAAGAAGGTGGAAAGGTTTATGTGGGGATTAAGAGAAGGCATTTGAGGCATGGTCACTACCTTTCGACACAAAGAGTATACACTTGCCCTCAAGTCAGCCTTACTCATGGAAGTAGCTCTCGCTGCTAAAACCACAATCCTGAACAAGGATTCATGCCAAGAGGAAATTCAACCAAAAAAGCTTCTAATGTTAACAATGGTAAGCTAAAAATTCCTAAGGCACTCAGGGTGTACAGTCACAACAGAAAAGCCAACTTTCACATATCCTAAGCGCGAAAATTGTGGAAAACACCATCATAGGCAATGTCTTCAGAACTTAGGAGTATGTTTCCCTTGTGGCCAAACAGGTCACTATGCAAAGGCTTGCCCAAAGCTCGTTACCCAAGTATCAACTACTCAGGCCACCTAGCCTACAATAACAAGGTTACCCATCAATAGAAAGGATGGGTGTTTGCTGTTACACGACAAGAGGCGGAGAATCAAGATGCAGTTGTTACAGGTACATTACCCATCCTCGGGTATTATGCCTTCATTTTATTTGATTCAGGCTCTAGTCATTCATTCATCTCCACAACATTTGCACAACATGCTCAACTAACATCAAAGCCCGTAGGCTACATTCTATCCACAGCTACTCCTACCATAGTATCTATGCTAGCCAGCTCCGCGGTGGAAAACTGCGAGTTGTTAGTATCAAGACATAAACTAGGAGTAACTCTTATCATCCTAGATATAAGTGATTTTGACATGGACTGGTTAGCAGCAAACCATGCAAGCATAAATTGTCATAATAAGAAGGTCATATCTACCTTCCCAACATGACTAAATTTTAAATTTAAGAGTTCTAATATACAATCAACTCCAAGAATAATTTCAGCCTTAAAAACTAAGCATTTGCTCAACCATAGGGCTTGGGCATATCTAGCAAGTGTGATGGATTCACAAAACCAAAAAGATGATATTAAGGATATTCTAGTTTGAAGATGTATTCCCATAATAGCTTCCAGGTTTACCACCTAGTCGAGAAATATAATTTTGTATAGAACTAATTCCCGGAGTTGAACCAGTATCTAAAATACCATATAGAATGGCGCCTGCGGAGTTAAAAGAACTTAAAATACAATTACAAGAATTGTTAGACAAGGGATTTATACACCCTAGTCTGTTTCCTTAGGGAGCATCTGTTTTATTTGTTAAGAAAAGGGACGGATCAATGCGTTTATGAATAGATTATCGGGAGTTGAATAAGTTGACAATAAAGAATAAATACCAACTCTCACACATTGATGACTTATTTGACCAATTACAAAGAGCCTCAGTATTCTTCAAAATAGACATACGATAGGATATCACCAAATACGAATCGAGGAGTCTGATATTCCCAAGACTGCTTTTCGAACAAGATATGACCATTATGAGTTTGCTTGATGCCCTTTGGATTAACTAATGCCCCAACAACTTTCATGGATTTGATGAATAGAATTTTTAAGGACTATATTGATAACTTCATAATCGTGTTCATAGATGATATCCTGGTTTATTCCAAGTCTGAGACAAAACATGAAAAACATCTTAGGGATGTCCTTTCTACATTGAGAACAAAGAAATTGTGTGCCTAATTCTCCAAGTGTGAGTTTTGGGTGCGACAATTTGCCTATTTAAGGCATATTGTAAGAAAAGAAGGAATCTCAGTGGATCCTGCTAAGATTGAAACAGTTAACAAGTGGTCTCACCCAACAATGGTCAATGACGTGTGAAGCTTTCTCATATTAGCATAATATTATAGATGACTTGTGAACAATTTCTCAAGTATAGCATTACCCTTAACTAACCTCATCAAGAAGAATAATCGTTTTGTCTGGAACCAAGCATGTGAACAAAGCTTCCAGAAACTAAAAGAAAGATTGACCACAACCCTTATCCTCACTATATCTGACAATTCAGGGGGTTTAATAGTCTACAGTGACCATCCAAGAAGGGGCTTGGTTGTGTCTTGATGCAGCACAGAAAGGTAATACCGTATGCTTCAAGACAACTAAAACCTTATGAACAAAACTATCCTGTTCATGACTTAGAGTTAGCCGTCGTAGTCTTTGCTTTAAAGATATGAAGACATTACTTATATGGGGAAAAGATCCAAATCTATACAGATCATAAAAGCCTTAAGTACTTCTTTACCCAGAAGGAGTTAAATATGAGACAATGAAGATGGCTAGAATTGATCAAAGACTACGACTGTGAGATCCTCTATCATCCAAGAAAAGCTAACATTGTGGTTAATGCTCTTAGCCGAAAGTCAGCTCACACAGCAGCTCTAAGTACCATCTCCAAACACATAATGGATGACCTTGAAAAAGCTGAGATCTCACTAATACCAGAAGCCATCACAACTCGAATAGGACAGCTAACTGCAAAACCTACTTTAAGGCGAAGGATAATTGATGCAGAACAAATAGATAAATACCTAAATAAACAAATGTACTTAAAAGAGAGCATCTGGTTACATGGTGTAACGACCTAACCCCCTAGGACTTAGGTTAGGTCGTTACTAAAATAAATGCATGCGTAGAATTTAAAACGACGCTCAGTTATGTTGAAATAAATGTTAATTAAACAAGAGAAGTCCAAAAGACATTTATTAAATGCAATTGTTAAAACAATAATAGGGTACCCATAATTCGTAAAGACTATTAAAAGTATATAAAAGAAATAATCCTTAATAATAAGTTTAAAACAATAAAACTAAACATTAAGGGAAAAATAAGGACTCTAGATGTCATGATGCGGAAGCGTAAACACTAGTCCTAATGGCACGATCACGAATTCTGCTGAGCCATTGCCAGTGCATCTCTACCCTTACCTGAAACATCAACATAGGAAAGAATGAGCATGAAATACTCAGTAAGTAACCCCACCACTGGGGTCAGGCTAGGCATCTATGTCCTCTAAATACCCACATATGGCATATAAACCTATGGAACAACCAAGAGACTGAGTCCTATTCTATTGTAGTCAAGTATGCCCATAAAACTGGTGAATCCCGAAGGAAACACAAAACTGGTGAATCCCGAAGGAAACACAAAACTGGTGAATCCCGAAGGAAACACAAATTGGTGAATCCCGAAGGAAACACAAACTGGTGAATCCCGAAGGAAACACAAACTGGTGAATCCTGAAGGAAACACAAAACTGGTGAATCCCGAAGGAAACACAAATTGGTGAATCCCGAAGGAAACATAAACTGGTGAGCATCTAACTAATCAATGAGGATAGTCACACAGTCTTAACATGCTAAGATTCAACATTGCACAGTTCTAAATCATACATAAAAATCCTTGATACCATGGCTTCATCACATACACATATTTCTTAATAACATATTATACATCATCCATGTATAACTTACATCATAAATCCACCACATGTAAGTATGCCTCAACACCAACAGATCAGACATCGACATATGAAAACACATACTATCACATACTAACAATCAAGTACTTAGGTGTGTATGTAAACAAATCAGAATTCGTGCCAGAATATACTTTGATTCAGGTCATACTATCAATCAACATGCTAACATTTACCATAACATACACTTATCACGTGAGCACACAAATAAAACCTGGCCCGTGGGCAGTTCCAATGGTAAGGTTACTTACCTCGAAGTCAAATATAGATATTCATCCAAGTTAATGATCTCCAACCAAATAAGTCCTGAATTGAGTCCCCTAATATATACATCATACTAAATTTCAGTCTTGGAACCAGGATCCAAACATACAAATTGTATCCAATGATCACCAATTAAATTACCCAAATGAAACTTGCCCAACAAACACTCGCAAGATTCTGACTCCAAAATCTCTTCTTAGCAGATTTTAAAACGCAATGGATGACGACTTGGAACCTTCAAGAGTACTTAAAATTAAACCATCCTTTAGTCCAATAATCAATGGGTACCCAACACCCAACAATAAGGATCATAACGCTTACCAAACTACTTGCCGAACGAACTCGAATCTGCTGGGCAACACGTTGCGCGTCTTCGAACCAGTCTTGGATCTAAATCCCAAATATAATATGTATCATCAAAAAGGAAAATACACAATTTTAATGGGTAATCCAAAACCTTCAAAACTCAACTGACCTCACCCAAAACTTACCAACATTCATCGAAATTGGACGAACGACAGTGGAGGAAGGCAGCTGCCAACACTCGCCGAAATTCGATGAACGACAGTGGAGGAAGGTGGTTGGCTTCAGACAGCGGGCTGGACGAGCGACGAACGAAGTTGGGTTTCTGGTCGCACGAGTCTGCAGCTAGAGCGAACGTGAGACGGTGGCTGAAGCGGCGAATGAGGCTGGGTTTCTGGTCGCGCGAGTTTGCAGCTGGAGCGAACGTGAGACGGTGGCGAACGCACGGATCTAGAGGGTGGGGCTGAGCTCTGTAATGATGCAGCGGAATCGGGTTGGGTTTACGGTGGCAGAGACGACTCGGACCGATATCAACGGAGCGTTGGTGGCTGGAGGCGACAAACGAAGCTGCGTCGACGATAGCTGGAGAAACGAAAACAAAGGGGGCGACTAGGTCTTTGAGTGGCATAAGGAAGAAGAAGAGAAGGGTTGTTTTTATAAATAATAATAATAATAATTTATAAGGAAATACAATAAACCCTTTATTTTATTCTTTTCCTTATTCTACTACATTTCATTAACTACCTTTCCTTCCCGAAAAGAAATTTATTCCTTTCATAAATTTCCAAATTGAATAATTTCCAAGGTAAAAATAAATTCCTGCACTTACACTAGAAATCCAAAATTCCTAAAAAAAATGCCCTCCAATAATAAAAATTAGAATTACATTAATACTAAAAAATACAGGGTGTTACATTATTCCCTCCTCAAAGAACTTTCGTCCTCGAAAGTTCATTCCTGAAAAAGCTCCGGGTACTGGGCCTTCATCTCAGGTAGCCTCCTTGAACTGGTGATTCTGCCACAAGACTTTCACAAAAGAAATTTCCCTGCGGCGCAATGTCTTTACTTCTCGGGCGAGGATATCTACAGGCTTCTCTTCGTAGCTCAAGTTGTCGTTCAACTGCAAGGGCTCGAAGTCAACTACATGGGATGGGCCTGTCACATATTTCCTTAGCATCGAAACATGGAAGACATTATGAACTGAAGACAATGCTGGGGGCAAGGCCAAACGGTAAGCTACACGGCCAACTCGTTCCAGGACCTCAAAAGGTCCAATGAATCTCGGACTCAACTTTCCTTTCCTGCCAACCTCAGAATACCTTTCATGGGTGCCACCTTTAGGAACACTTTCACCCTAGTCTCAAATTCCAGGTCCTTACGTCTTACATCGACATAGCTCTTCTATCTGCTTTGGGCTGTCTGCACATAAGCCCTGATCTTCTGTATGGCCTAATTTGTGGTCTGCACCAATTAAGGTCCTAACAATCTCCTCTCTCCTACCTCATCCCAACACATAGGGGACCTGCAACTCTTCCCATATAGGGCCTCAAAGGGTGGCATCCCAATAGTGGACTGGTAGCTGTTATTGTACGCAAACTCCATTAAGTGCATCCCAACTTCCTGAAAACTCTATGGCACAGGCACGTAACATGTCTTCCAATACTGATTCAGTCTCTCTGTCTGCCCATCAGTCTGGGGGTGGAACGCTGTACTGAAGTTTAACCGGGTCCCCAAAGCTGCCTAGAGACTTTTCCAGAAGTTAGACATGAAACGAGGGTCTCTGTCCGACACAATGGATACGGGTACTCCATGCAATTTTACCACTTACTTCATGTATATTTGTGCCCACTTATTCACTGAAAAGGTGGACTTTCCAGGTATGAAATGTGCTAGCTTCGTAAGTCTGTCTACAACGACCCATATCACAGTGAAACCTTTAATTGTCCAAGGCAACCCCACGATAAAGTCCATAGACATATGCTACCACTTTCATTCTGGTACATTTAATGATTGTAACAAGCCTGTTGGCCTCTACCTCGGGGCTTTCACCTACTGGCACACCAAACACTTACTGACGAACTCCGCAACCTCTCTTTTCATATCATTCCACCAATAGTAACATTTCAGATCCTGGTACATTTTGGTGCTGTCGAGGTAGACCAAGAATAGGGAACTATGAGCCTTTGACAACAGCTCATCCTTAATGTCACTAACCGCTGGCACGCACAGACACCCCTGATAAAGGAGGCCACCTTCTGCTGACACAGAGAATTCGCTATCCTGGCCTGACTCTACTCTACAAACTCTCTCCTCCAAATAAGGGTTGTCTCGATGTGCATCAATAATCTTCTACCTTAGGCTTGGTTGCACCGACAACTATGCTAACTGTGCCGTGACCTTCCCCACGACTATTGCAATCTCTGCCCTCTCCAGTTCCCTGCATAGGTGAGTCTGTCCGATAATGAGAGCTGTGGAATGGGCCACCTTTCTGCTTAAAGTATCTGCCACTACGTTTGCTTTCCTCGGGTGGTACAAAATTTCACAGTCATAATCCTTTACTAGTTCCAACCACCTTCTTTGCCTCATGTTTAGCTCCTTTTGAGTGAAAAAGTACTTCAAACTCTTGTGGTCAGTGAAGATATGTATCTTTTCTCCATACAAGTAATGTCTCCAGATCTTGAGAGCAAAAACCACCGCTGCTAACTCCAAGTCATGCGTGGGATAATTCTGTTCGTGCTTTTTCAGTTGACGTGAAGTGTAAGCAACTACTCTACCCTACTGCATCAATACGCATCCCAACCCCTTCTTGGATGCATCGCTGAAAATGACGAAACCACCTGATCCGTCTGATACTGTGAGAACTGGGGCTGAAACCAGCCTCTCCTTGAGGTCCTGAAAACTGCTTTCACAAGCCTCATTCCAAACAAATGTTGCCCCCTTCCGGGTCAACTGAGTTAATGGGGCGGCTATGCGAGAGAAATCCTTCACAAACCGTCTGTAGTAGCCTACTAACCCTAGGAAACTGCGCACCTCATTGACCGTGGTTGGACGAGCCCAACCCGTAACTGCCTCCACCTTTGCAGGATCCACTAAGACACCTTCCTTGGATACCACATGCCCTAGAAAGGACACCTTCTTCAACCAAAATTCACATTTAGAAAACTTAGCATATAGATTATTGGACCTCAATGTCTCTAAAACTTTCCTCAAATGCTCCCCATGCTCGGCCTCTGTCTTGGAATAAATCAAAATATCATCAATAAAAACAATCACAAAGGTGTCGAGGAATTCCTTGAACACCCTATTCATTAGATCCATGAACACTGCCGGCACATTCGTTAGACCGAATGACATCACGACGAACTCATAATGTCCATACCTCGAACGAAAAGCTGTCTTGGGTATGTCACTGTCCTTTATCCTCAGCTGGTGGTACCCTGACTGAAGGTCAATCTTAGAGAATACCATAGCTCCCTGTAACTGGTCAAACAAATCATCGATCCTGGGAAGGGGACATTTGTTCTCCATGGTCACCTTGTTCAACTCTCTGTAGTCAATGCACAGACGTAATGATCCATCCTTCTTTTTCACAAACAATACGGGTGCACCCTATGGTGACATGCTAGGGCGAATGAAACCCTTGTCCAACAACTCCTACAATTGGATCTTAAGTTCCTTCAACTTTGTCGGGGCCATCCTGTATGGAGCCCTCGAAATAGGGGTTGTTTCTGGCTCCAATTCAATGGAAAAATCTATCTCCCGCTATGGGGGCAATCCGGGAAGGTCTTCTGGAAACACATCTGGAAAATCCTTCACTACTGGCTCCGAAGTCAAGGTAACTTCATTCTCCCTGGTGTCTACCACACTAGCCATAAAGCCCTAGGCTCCTTGGTCGAATAGCCTACTGGCCTTCAATGCGGATATCACCTTGCATAGGACTACGATCCCAACCCCTTTAAACTTAAAACTGGCTCCTGTAGGAGGGTTAAAGATAACCTCATTACAAGAGCAATCTATGCTGGCATGGTTAGCAGCTAACCAATCCATGCCTAATATAACATCAAAATCGCGCATAACTAAAATTATCAAGGTTACATCTAATGCGCGGTTGGCTACTTCTACCTGACATGCTTTTATCTTTTCTGTAGCTAACATGATCTCTCCCGATGGAGTGGAAATAGAAAATGCAAATGGCAACGGTACTGAGTCTAACATGGCGTGTCTCACAAATACAGTAGATATAAATGAGTGCGAAGAACCAGAGTCAAATAAAACAAGAGCATGGTGTCCCAAAATGGAAAGTGTACCTGTCACCATGGTGCCTGACTTCTCGGCCTCACGCCAAGTGGTAGAAAATACCATTCCCTATTATTGTTGGCGATTCGAGCCTCCCTGGAACGATCCTACGGGCTGGCTCCTATGCTCAGGCGCATTCTTCCTTGGGCATCTATCTGCCATATGTCCCTTCTGGCCATATCGAAAACAATTCCCAGAGCCGGCTAAACAACGTCCCCAGTGTTGCTTACCGCAAGTGGTGCATATCGGTCTATCCTCCCTGCCATTCCCAGCCTAGGTACTCTGTTCGTGGAGCATGCACTGTGTTCTGACCCCTCTACTGATGTTCAAGAGTCCTATGCTCAGCCTTCCTTTTTTGTCCTATGGAGGTCCCAATCTCGAGTGACCTCCTGTATTCCTCTCTCCCCTAGGAGTCGACATCAATCCTCACAGCGGCTCACAGTGTCGTGGCATATGTCTTGAGATCCAAGGCATGCACCATCCCTCGCAACCTGCTCCTCAGGCCCTAGATAAATCTCTCGGTACTTGCTACCTCGGTGGCTACTAGCTAAGGAGCAAGCTGAGACAGCTTATCAAATTCTTCCTCGTACTCCTCCACTAGCATAACGCCCTGCTTCAGGTTCAAGAATTCTGTCTGCTTATTGTATCGGGTGTTGGCCGAAAAGTACTTCTCATAAAAATGTTCCTTGAACTGTTCCCAAGTTGCAAGGTACCTCCAATATCAATCATCTTTTCTGCCAAACGCCACCAGATTACCGCGTTATCAGTCAGCATGAAGACTGTGTATTACAGTTTGTGCTCTTCCGGGCACCTCATAAAACGAAAAAATGTCTCGATGGATGACAACCACAGTTCTGCCTTGGTGGGGTCTCCTAACGATCCATCAAAAGGGCGAGGGTCATACTTCCGGAAATCCCTTAAATGTTTGGCCTCGAGAGACAGGCTCTGCGTGTCCTTGTCCTGCGGACGGGTTTATTGTAACGGCTCGGGTGGCACCGGTTCCTCCTGAGCCTGAGTCTGGGCAGGCTGTCCTGCCATCGGTCTACGGATCAGTTCCTGCAGCTTCCCCATCAGAGCGGTTGCAACAGCTTCACTAATTCGGGCTTCCATTGCCTTTTCATCCACTTGGGTCATAGGCGGAATTGGTGCAGCTGGAGCAGTTTGATTACTCCTCTCTCTCTCTCCTTGTATTTCTTCTCTAACTGTTTTCCTTGTTCTACGTTTAGGTGTCATGTCCTGTCATACACTTTAGCTAACTATTTCTGGGCCTCTCTCAGACATCATGAGTTTAAAACACTACATCACTGTCCTCATATACACATGGAAACTTTCATTAGTAGAACGTACCTAGCGATGACGAGGAATCCGTTACTGGCCACAGGGATTATCTAGACTTACATAGTAAGTCAGTCTACAGAACCCAAAACATGGGCTCTGATACCAACTGTAACGACCTGACCCCCTAGGACTTAGTTTAGATCGTTACTAAAATAAATGCATGCGTAGAATTTAAAACAACGCTCAGTTATGTTGAAATAATTGTTAATTAAACAAGAGAAGTCCAAAAGACATTTATTAAATGCAATTGTTAAAACAATAATAGGGTACCCATAATTCTTAAAGACTATTAAAAGTATATAAAAGAAATAATCCTTAATAATAAGTTTAAAACAATAAAACTAAACATTAAGGGAAAAATAAGGACTCTATATGTCATGATGCGAAAGCGTAAACACTAGTCCCAGTGGCACGATCACGAATTCCGCTAAGCCATCGTCGGTGCATCTCTACCCTTACCTGAAACATCAATATAGGAAAGAATGAGCATGAAATACTCAGTAACTAACCCCACCACTGGGGTCAGGCTAGGCATCTATGTCCTCTAGATACCCACATATGGCACATAAACCTATGGAACAACCAAGAGACTGAGTCCTATCCTATTGTAGTTAAGTATGCCCACAAAACTAGTGAATCCCGAAGGAAACACAAAACTGGTGAATCCCGAAGGAAACACAAAACTGGTGAATCCCAAAGGAAACACAAACTGGTCAATCCCGAAGGAAACACAAAACTGGTGAATCCCGAAGGAAACACAAAACTGGTGAATCCCGAAAGGAAACACAAATTGGTGAATCACGAAGGAACACAAACTGGTGAATCCCAAAGGAAACACAAACTGGTGAATCCCAAAGGAAACATAAACTGGTGAATCCCGAAGGAAACACAAACTGGTGAGCATCTAACTAATTAATGAGGATAGTCATACAGTCTTAACGTGCTAAGATTCAACATTGCACAGTTCTAAATCATACATAAAAATCCTTGATACCATGGCTTCATCACATACACATATTTCTTAATAACATATTATACATCATCCATGTATAACTTACATCATAAATCCACCACATGCAAGTATGTCTCAACACCAGCAGATCAGACATCGACATATGAAAACACATACTATCACATAATAACGATCAAGTACTTAGGTGTATATGTAAACAAATCAAAATTCATGCCAGAACATACTTTGATTCAGGTCATACTGTCAGTCAACATGCTAACATTTACCATAACATACACTTATCATGTGAGCACAAAAATAAAACCTGGCCCATAGGCAGTTCCAGTGGTAAGGTTACTTACCTCGAAGTCAAATTTAGATATTAATCCAAGCTAATGATCTCCAATCAAATAAGTCCTGAATTGATCCCCTCATACATACATAATACTAAATTTCAGCCTTGGAACCAGGATCCAAACATACAAATTGCATCCAATGATCACCAATTAACTTACCCAAACGAAACTTTCCCAACAAACACTCGCAAGATTCCGACTCCAAAATCTCTTCTTAGTAGATTTTAAAACGCAATGGATGACGACTTGGAACCTTCAAGAATACTTAAAATTAAACCATCCTTTAGTCCAATAATCAATGGGTACCCAACAACCAACAACAAGGATCATAACGCTTACCAAACTACTTGCCAAACGAACTCGAATCCGCTGGGCAACACGTTGCGCGTCTTGGAATCAGTCTTGGATCTAAATACCAAATATAATAGGTATCATCAAAAAGGAAAATCCATAATTTTAATGGGCAATCCAAAACCTTCAAAACTCAACTGATCTCACCCAAAACTTACCAAGCTTCGCCGAAATCCGACGAACGATAGTGGAGGAAGGTAGCTGCCAACACTCGCCGAAATTTGACGAACGATAGTGGAGGAAGGCGGCTGGGTTCGGACAGCGGGCTGGACGAGTGGCGAACGAAGCTAGGTTTCTGGTCACGTGAGTCTGCAGCTGGAGCGAACTTGAGACGACGGCTGAAGCGACGAACGAGGCTGGGTTTCTGGTCACGCGAGTTCGCAGCTGGAGCGAACTGAAACGGCGGCGGACGCGTGGATCTGGAGGGCGGGGCTGAGCTCTGCAACGATGCAGTGGAATCAGGTTGGGTTTGTGGTGGCAGAGATGGCTCGGAACGATGTCGGCGGAGCGCTGGTGGCTGGAGGTGGCAAATGAAGCTGTGTCGAAGGTGGCTGGAGAAACGAAAACAAAGGGGGCGGCTAGGTCTTTGAGTGGCACAAGGAAGAAGAAGATAAGGGTTGTTTTTATAAATAATAATAATAATAATTAAGGAAATAAAATAAACCCTTTATTTTATTCTTTTCCTTATTCTACTACATTTCATTAACTACCTTTCCTTCCCGAAAATAAATTTATTCCTATCATTAATTTCCAAGGTAAAAATAAATTCCTGCACTTACACTGGAAATCCAAAATTCCTAAAACAAAATCCCTCCAATAATAAAAATTAGAATTACATTAATACTAAAAAATGCAGGGTGTTACATAATGAAACTCAAAGGAATTGACGGGGGCCTGCACAAGCGGTGGAGTCCCAATATCAATTGTTTCAAATCGAGACCCTCATTTTGTCTCCAAGTTCTGGAGAAGTTTGCAAAGAGCAATGGGCACACAACTAAATTTCAACACAGCCTTCCATCCACAAACTAATCAAACAGAACGAGTTAATCAGATTCTAGAAGACATGTAGAAGGCATGTGCTTTGGATTTTATTGGAGCGTGGGATTCGCAAATACACCTTATAGAATTTTCTTATAATAATAGTTATCAGGCGATCACGTATGAGATCACGTATTTCTAAAGGTAGCACCAATGAAAGGCATTATGCGTTTCGGACGGAAAGGCAAACTTAGCCCCCACTTTATTGGACCTTTTGAAATATTGGAGCGTGTTGGCCAAGTAGCTTATCGATTGGCATTACCACCAACCCTTTCTATAATACATAATGTCTTTCATGTATTGATGCTTCGAAAATACGTGTCTGATGAAGGAAACCGAACTTGAGATTTCCATGAGCAGCGGGATATAGATCATTCCAAATTACAATCATGTATGAACATTACAATTATAGTCATAAACAAAACATACAGTTATGCAATTAACATAGAAATTACAGCATGAACAATCAAATGAACAAGGAGAAAAGCTATGAACATTTGTGGACTTGTCTCTACACTCCTTGCTCACGACCGCTCAAACACAGAATCCTCGAACGCTCGAACAACAAGACCACAACACTACACGAACACTTCACGCTCGTCCTCAGCAATCATCTCGGTCACGAACACTCCAACAAGAACACGAACAACCTCCACAGAACTTAACATCGTCGAATTGAGTATGACACCACCAAGAAGGTTACCTTGTTATTCTCGGTGTGAGAATCCAAAGGGTGGGCTCTGTTTGGACTTGGAATAAGGCAGACGAAGGAGGAAACACCGATCGTGTACATGATTGGGCAAGTGGGAGATGGCAAAGACCTATCGCATAGATCGATGCCCAATCGTTTAACTAAAGCTACACAATCGTTTAGCTTAGTGTCTGTCACCTACAAAACACTACACGATCATTTACTAAAACACATTGTCACTTGGTAAGTCGGTATTTACTTGACAAGCTTTCGTGAGATTCTTTTTCTGAGAGAGAAATTTCAAATATATTTTTCAACCTTTTTTTAAAAACTTACAAAAATTAGGAAAACAATTTTCCTTTTATCTCACGGTTACCATGAATCACCAATAACCTCCCACTCAATTGGTTATGAGAGAAAAATATTTAATTATCCAATAATTAATATTATTATAAATATAAATGATAACCAACTTATCATACTATATTTATAACTTATAGTTTTAATATTTCATCTCATGAAACATATAAACCATAGTTCTTTTTCTATTCTATGGTACATAATGTAAATCTCATTTACATTAATCCTCCACTAGATGTATCTCATACATCATACCGATTATATCATATATAATCAAAATACCTCTTGTCAATTTGAACATTTCAAATAAACACCACGAACTGATCCTCAGTTGAATCCATTGAGTTACCAAGGGGATCTTATGGACCTATAGCTCGAAGCTCCAGCAGTACGTGAATAACTTACTAAACTCTTTAGTCACGAAATCCACCATCCATTAATTGTCAGGCACTCTACTAAAGACCGACCGCTGAACTCTCCTTACCATAGATATATTATGTGTCCATCTTAACCAATCAGCAGCGCGATAACCCTTCACAGGTGGCTCGTAAGTACAGCTGGGCGAATAACCGTTATGCCCCTGTAGTTACATCTAACTTCTTAAGTACCAGTGATCCCTCTAATGAACATAAGTCATAGTTCTACTATGACTGAGTCTTCTCTTCCAAAAAGAAGTTGTGGCCACTATGTTCAAGCCCTGGAATCAGCAAGGAGCAATCTCTCTATTTATCCCTACTTCAAGAAAGGAGTGAATTCCATCTTGTGGATTGAGTTCTCAGCTCCCAGATCAGACAAGTCCCCAGAAAGGTAGGCATGTTGAGTTGGCAATCTGGCCACTTTCACCCATATTAATCAAAGGACCGCCCTCAAAGGCAGAAGTTCCCAAAACACTCAGGATTGAGGTCGTGTTACCTATGGTCGTTTAGGTGAGATGTAAGTTTCTAGTATCAACGGTGTTATATATAAAGTCTAGTCATCTCGTGGTCTAGGTCTTATATAGGACACCCCCACTCACACATCTCCACATGAATGGTCAGGATCTACCATCTGTAGTAGTTTACAACACTTGCAAACCTCTACAAAGTGGGCTATATCCATAGTGTCACCAAGATCAGGTATCCCACCTTAATCCTTATACTACAGACCTATTTAGGTTATCACTTAAGGCATGATCCACTTGTATATCACATATACATGCTTATGTTCACATAAGATAACTAAGGAGCTTTGTTTATTGAATATGAGTAAATGCCAGAATGAAATAATAATTATTTAATTCATCAAACAATGTGTATCTTTACAAAACAACGAGACTCTGGGAGAATTAGGACACCAATCCTAACAATCTCCCACTTGTTTTAATGACTCGGGAGACTAATGTACAATACAATATAAAAATGTACAATATACAATAAATTAGAGCATACCCTAGTATCATCTCCCACTTTCCCTAGACAAGATGTCGCATGTCCTACAGACCCAGACTCTCCAGGTGACCCTCGAACACTTCAGTCGTGAGGGTTTTTGTAAAGGGATCAACAACGTTATGCTCTGAAGCGATCTTTGTGACTAACACATCACCGCGATGCACAATCTCCCTGATCAGATGATATTTCCATTTTATGTGCTTACCCTGACGATGATTCGAGCTCCTTTGAATTTGCCACAGCCCGCTGTTATCACAGTACAGAGTGATAAGCAAATCCATATTTGGAACAACTTCCAAATCTGAAAGGAATTTCCTCAGCCAAACAACCTCCTTAGTTGCTTCACATGCCACTACGTATTTAGCTTCCATAGTGGAGTCCGCGATGAATCCTTGCTTGATGCTTCGCAAGACTACAACCCCTCCATTATGAGTAAACACTAACCCCGATGTCGATTTGCGAGAATCTCGATCGGTCTGAAAGTCAGAGTCCGTGTATCCTGTAAGGATCAAATCCTTATCTCCATACACAAGCATGTAGTCTCTCGTTCTCCTAGGATACTTGAGCATCATCTTGACCACCGTCCAGTAATCAAATCTTGGATTAGAATGATACTGACTAACAATCCCTACTGCATAGCAAATGGCGGGTCTAGTACACAACATTGCATACATCAAGCTTCCTACAGCAGAAGCATAGGGAATCCATCTCATCTCCTCAACCTCTTGAGGTGTTTTTGGACATTGATCCTTAGACAATACGATTCCATGCCTTAAGGGTAACAAAACCCCTCTTGGAATCCCGCATCCTGTACCTGGTCAACATTTCATCAATGTACAATGCATGAGACAGGGCTAACCGTTTGTTCTTACGATCCCGAATAATTCGGATCTCGAGAACATACTGTGCCTCACCCAAATCTTTTATTTGGAACTGGGCAGCTAGCCACTTCTTAATGTCAGTCAGATACCCTACATCATTCCTAATGAGTAGGATATCATCCAAATACAGTACCAGGAAAGCTACTGAGCTATTGATGATCTTCTTGTATACACAAGGCTCATCAACGTTCTATTTAAAGCCAAACGACTTGACAGCAATGACAAATCTGATGTTTCAAGATCTAAATGCTTGTTTCAGCCGATAAATGGACCTATTAAGCTTGCAAACTCTTTGCTCTTGATCTGGAACTATGAACCCCTCTGGTTGAGTTATATAGATGGTCTTCTCAAGATTACCATTAAGAAAGGCAGTTTTGACGTCCATTTGCCATATTTCATAGTCATAAAATGTGGCTATGGACATGAGAATCCTGATAGACTTGAGCATGACAACAGGTGACAAAGTTTCCTCATTGTCAACTCCCTCGACTTGGGTATAACCCTTTGCCACGAGTCTAGCTGTAAAGGTTTGCACCTTTCCATCTACACCTCTCTTTTGTTTATAGATCCACTTACACCCAATAGGTCTTATCCCATCAGGTGGATCAACAAGCTCTCAGATGTTATTGAAGTACATAGATTCCATTTCTTAGTTCATGGCCTTAACCCATTCATCTTTGTCAACATCCTCCATTGCTTTCTTAAAAGACTACGGATCCTCGACCCCATCATTTGAAATGACGTTTTGGGCTTTAGTCAAACCCATGTAGCGATCCGGTGGGTTCATAACCCTCCTACTATGTCGAGGCAAGCTCAACTCTTGAGCTGGTTGACTAGACATTCTGACCTCAACAACTCTTGTTGATATGTCGGCCTGTTCAACAACTCTTGTTGAACCCTCAACAGTCTCAGTCTCACTAGAGATTTCACGTAAAACGAGCTTACTCCATGGCTTGTGATCCCTCATGTGGTCTTCTTCCAAGAAGATAGCATTTTTAGAAACAAACACTTTGTTCTCACTCGGATCATAGAAGTATCCACCTCTCGTTTCTTTGAGGTAGCCTACAAAGAGGCAAACTCTCAAACGTGCTTCCAACTTCTTTGGGTTAGTTGCTAGCACATCCATTAGACAGCCCCAAATCCGAAAATGGCATAAACTTCCTTTACGGCCTCTCCATAAATCAAAAAGTATTTCAGAAACACTCTTCAAGGGAACGTTGTTTAGGATATAACAGGCAGTCTACACTGCATAACCCAAAATGAGTCTGAAAGATGAGCATAACTCATCATTGAACGAACCATGTCCAACATGGTTCTATTTCTTCTTTCTGATACACCATTCTACTAAGGTGTACCAGGGGCTGGTAGTTGAGACGCAACCCTATGTTCTATCATATAGTTTTAGAATTGGAGTCCATATACTCTCCACCACGATCAAATCGTCGTGTTTTTATCTTTTTACCTAACAAGTTTTCAACTTCAGCCTTATACTCCTTGAACTTGTCAAGGGCTTCAGACTTACGTAGCATTAGGTAGAAATACCCGAACCTTGAATAATCATCTATGAAAGAGATGAAATATTCATACCCACCTCGAGCTCTAACATTCATCAGATCACAGAGGTCTGAATGTATAAGCTCCAAGGATTCCTTGGCTCTGTAACCTTTTCCAATAAAAGGTCGTTTGGTCATCTTACCTTCGAGGCATGATTCACATTTCGGCAGGGAGTTTTCTTCTAAACTCTTTAGAAGTCCACGTTGCACCAACTTCTCAATCCTATTGAGATTGATGTGACCTAACCTTAGATGCCAAAGATGGGCGTTTTCCTTAGGAGAAACCGTTGGTCTTTTAGCTATTATTGTCGTACTGAACATTTCAGTGTTAAACAAGGCTTTTATGACTAACGGCCTTAGTACATATAAGTTATTTTCTATTGAACCATAACCAATCTCCATTCCATTCTTGAAAATAAACACTTTATTCTCAGAAAGAGAGACAGTATAACCTTGTTCAATGAGACAAGAAAACGAGATTCAGTTCTTCGTAATATGAGGAACTACAAAAATATTATCCAGTAACAGATAACGTTTCTTGTCGACAAATAACTTCAACCTGCCTACAGCAACAGCTGAAACAACCTCACTAGTACCGACTCGAAGAGTCATCTCTCCCTGTGGCAACCTTTTCCAGAAACTGAATCCTTGGTAAGAGAAACTGACATGATTGGTAGCACCCGAATCAAGGATCCAGGCAGAATCATCATTCTCTACTAAACACGTCTCCAAGACCAATAAATCAGATTTACTGTCTTGTCTCCTTTTTTGGAGAGTAGTGGGATCGAGGTCATTTACCACGAAATACATATCACACGATTCTTTCCACTGTAAGTAGTCGGTCATTTTAAAAGCACTAAACGGAAATACTAACGAGTTGCTGAAAAGAAAAACATATTGACCTACATTTGGTTTTAAGTAAATACCCATTATAAAACAAAACAGCATCCAATAAGGTTTTAGAAAAACTAACATGAACCCCGTGTGACATCTAGATTCACAATGACGTTTCAAAGGTTTAGGACAAAAGCCGCCAAAGGGAGATCAGTTATCCCTCCTCTGAATTGAGAAGTTCTCAACCAGTCATTAATACCAGAACAACTCTTGCTCCTATAACGACTAGCCATCATTGATTTGGCCAAGAGATCATTAACTTACTTAACAATCTCCTATAAGTTTGACCCGCCATTTTAAGCCCTAAAGGTCCATCCTAAAAGGCCAATCCGAAGGGAAAAAATCCAATTGAGGCAAAACCTAAAGCGACCCTATCCATTTTTGGAGTTCACCTTGATCTTGACCAACTGCACAAAACCCATCCGAAGGGGGACGCTCAAAGGCGACACAAAGGAGTACAGAATGATCTCGCGGTGTGAACCAATGACAGAGACCATAGGACGTGTTGACACATACCCTTCACCCACTTACTATAAATACTCTCTCCGTCCACCTTGATATTGACTCATGCAAACACCATTCGAAGGGGGATGCATCCTGGGCACCACGAGGCCAAGCATGAATCTCACAGTGTGAACATAGAGGGAGAAACGTGAGTGGAATCATAGACATATCAGATACATCTCCTCCTCCCACTGAGTATTTTATGACCTAGGGTTTAGCTTACTTAGAAAAAACACGGCTAAGGATTTTAACTAAGTGACTTTTAGGTTTTCCCAAGAGTAACTTTTACTTTGGACAGTGAAACAACTTTTGATCATCATCCATTAAACTCTTTAACGAAGTCTTGACCAAATTGTCGCATGCTTGTTGAAAATCTATCTAATTCACCTTTCTAGGTAGGTTCCCAGGTAGGGGTGTAACGTTTCTGGCAACTTAAGAACCCCAGCCTAGCCAAAACCCACCTTAGACAAAAGACCCCTTATAGATAGGTTTACAACAAATTTAATCTTTTATTTCAACCAATTTAATCCTATTAAACCGATTTTAAAAGATTAATCAAGGTTACTAAACTCTTTAGAACCATTTGAACTTAGGTCTATCTCAATTCAATTTTAAAAACCCTTTTATAAACTTGAGTTCACCCTAAGATTGCATGCAACCTGTGAAAGGTTAACTTACTAATCATGCTTATATTAAGTGGACATAATATATCTACAGTGAAAGGAGTTCAACTATAGGCTTTAGTGGAGTGACCCATTAGTTAACGAATGGGGGTTAGATCGGTCTAATGAGTTTTAGCTAACTCGGATCATTGGAGCCCATGATGTATAGGTCCATGAAGTCCCCCTACTAGCTCAAAAATGGATTAGCTCTAGAGTAGCATAATAAGTTAATTTGAAACGTTCAAATTAGAATCAAACAAAATTGGAGAAAATATATTTAAATATGATTTAAATATATGAAGATGAATTTTTGTAAAAATTAATTTAATATTGGATATTAAATTAATTAGAATTATTTAAATTATTTAAATAATTATTTATTAATTTCATTAGAAAAATAATTTATGAAATTAATTTGTAAAATTAATAAATTTTGATTTTATAAATAAAATATGATTTTAAAATCAATTTTGGATTTTTGGAAATTGGAAAATTACACAAACTTGAAAAATGGGTTTTTCAAAGTTCATCTTCAACTAACTTACAAGGAACCCACCACCTCTTCCTTGATTTACTCCAAGCATGAGCTGCATCCCATGCAACATATCTCTTTGCATGATAGTCTGCAATATATTGAAGAGATTGGAGGGAAGAAAGGATGGATGAACCGATTGAATTTTTGCTGAAAAATTCAGATGAAGAAAGTGTTCTTCAATGGGTTGGTTCAGTGAGCTTTCTTCATATTCCCTTTGATTCCAGCTTATTTTGAGTTCCACAACTCAATCTAGAGCACCAAAAGGATATTAGGGAAGATTTTGTGATGGTCTACACAAGGATTCAGAGGATTTAGTAGCTGAAAATAGAGATTTCGATGGTTCGGCTAAGATATGTTCTTGAAACCCATTATACTCTATTTAACATGTTTCTTTTCAGCCAAAATAATGAATTAGAGTGCTTATGTATCCTGTTCCCTTCCGTTGTATGCTGGTGTCGATCCAACACATCACATATATAATAAACCAATGTTGATGAACCAGGTGAAATTGCCTTAAAACTACAAAAGGAAAACTAAATATTACAAAGACAAGGAGTCTCCGGTTCAAACAGGCGAACCGGGTCTTGAACTGCTCAGGCAAAGCATAGTGTCTCCAATCATCATGTACTAAACTCCACGCAATCGTCTACACGATAAAACAAACGCTTTGCTCTATCGCTTACCAATGCCCCAAGAGTTAAACGATCGTTCAGCAATTACTACACGATCGTTTAGAAAAATCTAAACGATCGTTTAGCTATTACTACACGATCGTGTACCTTTTACTAAGCGATGAAGCCTGAGATACACAATCGCTTAGCGTGCTACGCACTACGCCCGCCTTCCTCGATCATCTAAACGACTACGATGCCGCGAAGCACCGTCGCCTAGCGATCGCTTAGCTAGCGCCTCCGTATCGCATACGCGTGATCGTGTAGGTAGTAACTAAGCGATAAAGCTTGCTAACTACACAATCTTCTAACGTGCACCTTTTACTAAACCATGAGCATCACATGCTCCCACTACGATCGTTTACCTATAGTGCTTACGCGATCGGGCAACCAACACTACGCAATAGAGTAAACGATTTACCCATCGCTTAGCATTAGCTAAACGATCATTTAGGAAATACTACACAATCGTTTAGAAAAATCTAAACGATCGCTTAGTTAAATTCCAACGATCGTTTACCTGAGGCTACACGATACGATCAACGTTTGGTCTTCTTCTTCATTGAGAACTGCATCTCCATGCTTCGAAGCTTCATCACGAACGACTCGACTAACTCAAACTCTTTAAAGTACAAACTCGATTGCAAAGCTAATTACGCCCAAAAACATAGGGGCCCTTACAATTAACACTTTGTAATATCAGAAAGCTTTAACAAAAGGCAATTAAACCCGAAACATTCATCAACTCAACCACAAATGTAGAAAATGATTAACTACAGATGCAGAAACCTACCGCGACTGACAAATGAAGTTCAAACAGAGTTGTAATTTGGAATATCAGAACAACCTGGCTCTGATACCAATTGAAGGAAATCGAACTTGAGATTTCCATGAGCAGCGGAATATAGAACATTCCAAATTACAATCATGTATGAACATTACAATTATAGTCGTAAACAAAACATACAGTTATGTAATTAACATAAAAATTACAACATGAACAATCAAATGAACAAGGAGAAAGCTATGAACGTTTGTTGACTCGTCTCCACGCTCCTTGCTCACGAACGCTCGAACAACACGACCGCAACATTGCACAAACACTTCACGCTCGTCCTCAGCGATCGCCCCAGTCACGACCACTCCAACAAGAATGTAACACCCCAAATATTTTTTATTTTATTTATTTGTTTGTTTATTTATTATTTATGTAATTTCAGTATTTCTATTAATTAAGGGCATTTTTTGGAATTTTGGAAGTCAAGTGTAATTGCGGGAATTTAATTGTTGACCTTGGAAATTATCCAATTTGGAAATTAATGACAGGAATTAATTTCATTTTGGGAAGGAAAGAAATTTAATAGTATAAATCTGTCAATACTTTCCCAAAACACCTATTTTTGAAAATATTTCCCCCCCAACCCTATTTTTGTCATTATTTATTAAAAAAACATTATTTTAAAAAAAATCTTATTTACGAATAGTTTAAAAAATAAAGCCAAAATTTTGAAAACTAGAAAAAAAAGTAGTTTTTAAAAACTTGTTTATGTTTTTTAAATCTGGTTAAGAATACAATAACTGTATTTAAAAAATATGCAAATCATTATAATAAATGGGGAGAAAATAGTCGTAATTGTCAAAAACAAAAAACAAAAAACGAAATGGTTATCATACGGAGTCGTAGTCTCTGAATTTTAATTGACAATGGTTTAGTCTTTTTATTTTTAAATTTGTAACAATTTGACGTGCTTTACAACTTATAATAATTTAGTTCCTATCGTGAAAAGAGTTGGAAAGTAAGCCTACTTTCTTTCGATATACGTATTTTTTAAGTAAAATAGTTAAATTCTTAGCTAAATTTAAAAAACAAAAATAAAATTTTAAAAAATATATATTTTTTTATAGTTTTTAAAAATTAGTTTGTTATTTTAAAACATTAGTAGAAAGTAGATAAGAAAAAAAAAATAATTAGTTGTAAAATGGGTATTTAAAGGCTTAATTTTCAAAAACAAAAAACAAAAAAGATATGGTTACCAAATGGGGCTTGAATTAGAAAAATTATAATAGTAAGTAAAATAAGAGAAAATATTTACCAATATATAATCATTTAAAAATAATTGCATATATGATAAATGTTGATCAACCGCCTTTTCATTCATTTTTAATTTCCAAGTTTGTCCTTCTCTATTCCTCATCATTTTCCCTGTTTTTCCAAATTTTTTCTCCTTTCCCGGTCATGTTCTCCATTCTTTTTTTTTTTTTTTTTTGTTTTTCTTTTTCATTTTTCCCCATTTTGTCTCCTCTCCTATGGTGTGTTCTCCATTTTTTTTCCCATTTGGCTTCAATACTTGTTTTTTTTTTCAATTGCTTACATTTACTTTTTTTTTATTATTGTTATTTTTACTTTTGATTTTCAAATTTTTTTCATTGGTTAATTTTACTTTTTAATAAAATTAATTAATTAAAAAAAATTGAGAAAGCTAGGTTTCGAACCAAGGAATTGAAAGAAACTATTTTTCTCAATTTCTTACCATAGTTGGTGGGTTTTTAATAAACACTCCATTAGCTACTACTTACCGAATGAAGCCCAATAACAATATGAAAGAAAACCCATTAACATTTATATGAGTAAAAGCCCAATAACTTTACCAGAGAGAAAGCCCAAAATACCCTTTAGAAACCAATCCTTATAAGAAAGCTGCCATAACCTAGAACTTCACTTCCCCGCCTCCGGTCAATAAGAGAAGGTACGTCGACTCTTCCCTTCTTCTTCTCTGTCCAACCAGATCGCTAAAATGAAATTTATTTGTGATTATTCAATATTCTATAGAAAAAAATCTTAATGCTATCTTGCTGAAGTTTTGTACTATTATTTCCCTGGATCAAGCGAGTAATTCCCAGCATTTTTGTTCTCCGGTGAAAAGTCAGTCAAGTTTTTGGTACTCTTTACCATATTTGAGCTCCTGGTTCGCTGTAATTTGTGTTCATCGTATAAATGTATCCACTTTTTGAATAGGCAATGGCTCCGAAGCAACCGAATACTGGTCTCTTCGTGGGGCTTAACAAAGGACACGTAGTTACGAAGAAGGAATTGGCTCCGCGCCCCTCGGATCGTAAAGGAGTAAGTTGATTTTGTATTTCGTTAATCTAGGGTGTACATTGGGTAATCATAAACATTCTCCAAACTATTTCCTTTTTAAAATTTTTATTGAGTTGATTCCATTCGTCTCTTTTCTTACTTGGGGTTTTAGTGGTGGATGAAACTAGGGTTTGCCTGGGGAATAAATACCCTTGGTAGTGTCGATTTGATAAGATATTTTTAATAATTATTCTATGTTATATGGACTTAGCTTAATACTCTACAAAAGCTCT
>NW_028326240.1:2296769-2320686 GCF_027475165.1 Benincasa hispida | reverse complement strand
TTTTTGCTTTTGTTAAAATTATGATATTTTAAAAATTGAATATTGAATACTTTGTTTTTAAGTAATAACTGACCTCGTAGTACAGTGGATTAGCGACTTTGACTTCGGATCAAAGGGTCGTGGGTCGATGATTACCGTTTTAAAAAAGAAAGAATTAAAATCTATAATTGTATATATGTTTTTTTTTATTTTAAAACATTCCATAAATTAAGTGGCACTTCTTAACGAATTTTTCAAATGTTAACATTCTTCAAAAGGTGTAATATAAAATTAATGGAGTTAAAGGTTCTGAAATGAAAACTTCTTGCAAATCAGATTTAAAAAATTAATATCTTTTAATTATATATACAACCAAAGAACTAACACAGTCAAATAGCTAAGGCAGTCTCAATTTATGTCTTTTATATAAATACATAGTTTAACATGTAAGAATACACATTCAAATGTGTTATTGATGATATAATATTTGATTAATTAACATCTTTTCCAAAAAGTTTAACTCAATTGGTATTTGAATGTATTGTTGTGAGATCTGTAGTTTAAATTTCCTATTCCATTTTTATTAAAAATGGGTTAGTTATAAAATGGAAAAAAAAACCCCAACTCACGATTTGAAACAAAAAATGTAAAAAATGTATGGATAATACACTGTTGATACACTCGATACACCTGATACATATTTAACATACACTTGATACACATTTGATACATCTCACACCTATACATTTGATATACTTAGTACTCCTTGATACACTATTCATTTACATTTGATACAATTGAATTAAAGTGATACACCTAGAATTTAAAAAAAAAAAAAAAAAAAAATACTCGAACTTCTTCTTCGGAAGCAATAGTCCCTCCCCCTTCCCCCAAAATCTCTCTTCGGTCGCTAACTTCTCTCTCTATCAATTAATTGTTTAGGGACTTATATAATAAAAAATAATTAGAAATTCATAATTACTAAAACACTCCCATACTAATTTGAATTAATTACTAAACCAAGAAACTTTTAGGGGATTGTATATTTACCATATTTGCAAAATTTGAAAAGTGAAAGTCACAATTGCTAAATTCTAAACTTAATTTATTACCCAATACAATTTCCCAAAAAGAAAAAGAAAAAAATTATATAATTCTAAAAAGTGTTGTTTTCTTAAATTACAATTTATTTTTTAGTTCAACAATTCAAAAGTGTGAGAGTGAGAATTCCAATTGTTCAATTGTGGAATTTATATTAAAAAAAAAATAGCTCTGGTTTTAATTTAATTTTGTAAAAGTAATAGAGATGAGGCAGAATCTCATTCCCCATCTAAAAGCACATATAGCATTTGAGAATAAAGCAAGATCAAGAGACATGTCTTACTACCATTCAAAGTGAAATCTTTGAATTTCCAAAGTCATTCAAAACTCAAAAGTTTATAGGACAATACAATATAATATAATTCCATCTCAAATGCCAAACTTTCCTGGACTTGTTTAAGAAACTGTCTTCAAACACAATTCTTTTTTTTTATTCAAGTCAACAAAAGCCTTTGAGATACAGCAGCAAAATGATCTCCAGGATTAATAAAGTTGGATCAAAATCTTCAATGAACAAGCAAAAACAGATATAATACCATATCTATATTCTGCCCAAAGGAGGGAGGAACCAAAAACTCTCATCTTTCTAGTCAAGACACCAACACCATGAAAGCAGAAAATCGAAAAAAACTGTTAACTCAGCGATCATCCATGGCTGCAGACTGATTTACACAGACAGCTCTTAGTAAACAGATGATCCTCCTCTTCCCGTCGTGCCATCTCACTGAACACGACCAGTGGGAGGGTGTGAAAAGAGACTATAACTCACTGTCATAAAGCAAAAGGGAGACCCATGATGAAGAGGTCTTCATGGTAGCTTGATGCTGCAGAGCTTTCACTATCATCTTTGGAAGTTTTGTTGATTTTATCTTCTCCAAAAATCTCCTGAGAGCTACACTGTGAACTGCAAAAAACTTTGCCATCCCTGATATAATAAGAAGACAATCACATAATCAAGATAAAGTTTGGAGTGTTGGAGTTCATAAGTTACAAAAATGGTTACAAATCAAACAAACCTGCATAAATAAATATCATGCTCTTCTTTCAAAACTTTCTTGCATGAGTAACAGATTCGCAAATTTGCATCCACTACTCCGCAACCAAAACCTTCTGCCAGAGATGATTCGATCCCAGGCTCTTCCATTGTACTGGAATCGATATTTTCATCTGTGTGACACTCCAAAATACAGTCACCAAAAATGTGTGTTGTCTTTGGGTTTGGACCATGAGAAATTATGCAGGTATAGTCCTCGGAAAGTTCTATTTCTCGAGCGGTAAGAGAGCCTACATATGCAGTACTTGGGCCAATAGTTATAGGCAAGGAACAGGATTTGATTGGCAATGAATTTTCCCTTTGAGGGCTATTGTTAATCATTGGAAAGATGGTGTTGCTACTTTTCAATGGAAAATTTTCAGCACTTGGATCAGAATTTTGAGTCAAGTCGATACCAGAGGAGGAAAAGCTGCCAGCATTTGACAAAAATGATGCATTATTTTCAAAGGGTTCAGATTCTAAAGCAGAAAATTCTCCATTGCCACAGACACTATCTATGGCTTCAGAATTGGAGCTTGGAATTTTGGCTTTGGAGAGTGACGAGATTGTATAATTACTTGGCAAAGAATAAGATTTCAAAGAAGAACCCAAAGATTTGATATAATGGTTCGAGGATTTAGAGATCTTAGTTTTAATTTGTGGTCCAAATATTACATTCTTCCTCCGGTTTGAGTCCCGAGCTTCACTGGCCGTTTCACAGTCATCTACAACAATAGAATTTATGATGCCAAGACCTACTTCACCAGAAACAAACTTATTTTGACGACCACTTTCAGTTTCAGGTGATGATATGGATTTAAAACCGAAAGGGTTGCTTAGATTGGAAAAAAGCCTGAAATCCAAAGGCGAAGTAGGACTTCTAAGCGAATCACTGTCCACCGAACCTTTCGACCCCAACCCGGCAAAAAATCCAGGAATGCTGAACAATGAACTGCTTATATGTTTGCCCAATGAGCCAGCTTGTAAGTAGGAGTCTGAATCAGAATTGGCCATCGAACGACCATCAAATGCTCTCTCTTTCTACAGGAACTACTACTCTTTCTTAGCCTTATCCAGAACCATTACTATTTCTCTCTAAAACAACAACCAGGATCTGCTCACTCCATCAAGTAACTGCCACAAAGCAATACAAATTACAATTTTCTTGGAGCATCAAGGATTAAAATGAGAAATATCTAGAACAAAAATGAAGGGAAGTCTATATTGGTCATTAAAATCAAAACAATCTGAAAGAACGTTTTCAAATCTGATTTCATTTTACATTTTCAAACAATATACTCGGACTTTACATCAAAAGTCTATTTTGGTCTTTGCCTAACATATCCCAATCATACATTCAACAAAAATCTGATGTGGTACCACATAAAACTTATATTTTAAACCACATATATCATAAATGGTAGCAGTAAATCTGGAAATAGAAGCCAAAGAATTTAACAAAAATAGATTTTTATGGAAGTCAAGGCACAAAGCAAGATTAACCAGAACATTTAAGTAAGAACTACAATCAAACTCAAAAAAGTATTTAGTACATTCCGTTGAAGAGTTTTGTCAATTCGCAGCATAAAACGGAGAGTTTTGTTGATTTAATTCCATTAAAGATTCAAATTTCTGCAGAAATCCCTAATTATCCGGGCGGTTTTGGCTTTCCAAAAACGAACCACAAATTATTCGCAAAGAAGCAAATATTAAAAAAAATTCCCAAAATGATCAATAATCGGAAAATCGAAATAAAATAGCACAAGATTTCAAAGCACATATAGTAAACTAATACACACAAAAAAAACAAGCTTCAAATCAGCATTCGGAAATCCCAACTCCAGATAAACAACGGAATTCCAAAACTAGATCATCATAATCCAAATTAAGAACCCAAAAAAAAAGAAAAAAAAACTATTTAGTTTTTTGAAACTGTTCCGATGAAGAAATGTTAAATAGTTTTTTTTTTCTTTTTTTTTGGGTTCTTAATTTGGATTATGATGATCTAGTTTTGGAATTCCGTTGTTTATCTGGAGTTGGGATTTCCGAATGCTGATTTGAAGCTTGTTTTTTTTGTGTGTATTAGTTTACTATATGTGCTTTGAAATCTTGTGCTATTTTATTTCGATTTTCCGATTATTGATCATTTTGGGAAATTTTTTTAATATTTGCTTCTTTGCGAATAATTTGTGGTTCGTTTTTGGAAAGCCAAAACCGCCCGGATAATTAGGGATTTCTGCAGAAATTTGAATCTTTAATGGAATTAAATCAACAAAACTCTCCGTTTTATGCTGCGAATTGACAAAACTCTTCAACGGAATGTACTAAATACTTTTTTGAGTTTGATTGTAGTTCTTACTTAAATGTTCTGGTTAATCTTGCTTTGTTCCTTGACTTCCATAAAAATCTATACTTTAGGAAATCTAATTTTGTTAAATTCTTTGGCTTCTATTTCCAGTTTTGGCTTCTATTTCCAGATTTACTGCTACCATTTATGATATATGTGGTTTAAAATATAAGTTTTATGTGGTACCACATCAGATTTTTGTTGAATGTATGATTGGGATATGTTAGGCAAAGACCAAAATAGACTTTTGATGTAAAGTCCGAGTATATTGTTTGAAAATGTAAAATGAAATCAGATTTGAAAACGTTCTTTCAGATTGTTTTGATTTTAATGACCAATATAGACTTCCCTTCATTTTTGTTCTAGATATTTCTCATTTTAATCCTTGATGCTCCAAGAAAATTGTAATTTGTATTGCTTTGTGGCAGTTACTTGATGGAGTGAGCAGATCCTGGTTGTTGTTTTAGAGAGAAATAGTAATGGTTCTGGATAAGGCTAAGAAAGAGTAGTAGTTCCTGTAGAAAGAGAGAGCATTTGATGGTCGTTCGATGGCCAATTCTGATTCAGACTCCTACTTACAAGCTGGCTCATTGGGCAAACATATAAGCAGTTCATTGTTCAGCATTCCTGGATTTTTTGCCGGGTTGGGGTCGAAAGGTTCGGTGGACAGTGATTCGCTTAGAAGTCCTACTTCGCCTTTGGATTTCAGGCTTTTTTCCAATCTAAGCAACCCTTTCGGTTTTAAATCCATATCATCACCTGAAACTGAAAGTGGTCGTCAAAATAAGTTTGTTTCTGGTGAAGTAGGTCTTGGCATCATAAATTCTATTGTTGTAGATGACTGTGAAACGGCCAGTGAAGCTCGGGACTCAAACCGGAGGAAGAATGTAATATTTGGACCACAAATTAAAACTAAGATCTCTAAATCCTCGAACCATTATATCAAATCTTTGGGTTCTTCTTTGAAATCTTATTCTTTGCCAAGTAATTATACAATCTCGTCACTCTCCAAAGCCAAAATTCCAAGCTCCAATTCTGAAGCCATAGATAGTGTCTGTGGCAATGGAGAATTTTCTGCTTTAGAATCTGAACCCTTTGAAAATAATGCATCATTTTTGTCAAATGCTGGCAGCTTTTCCTCCTCTGGTATCGACTTGACTCAAAATTCTGATCCAAGTGCTGAAAATTTTCCATTGAAAAGTAGCAACACCATCTTTCCAATGATTAACAATAGCCCTCAAAGGGAAAATTCATTGCCAATCAAATCCTGTTCCTTGCCTATAACTATTGGCCCAAGTACTGCATATGTAGGCTCTCTTACCGCTCGAGAAATAGAACTTTCCGAGGACTATACCTGCATAATTTCTCATGGTCCAAACCCAAAGACAACACACATTTTTGGTGACTGTATTTTGGAGTGTCACACAGATGAAAATATCGATTCCAGTACAATGGAAGAGCCTGGGATCGAATCATCTCTGGCAGAAGGTTTTGGTTGCGGAGTAGTGGATGCAAATTTGCGAATCTGTTACTCATGCAAGAAAGTTTTGAAAGAAGAGCATGATATTTATTTATGCAGGTTTGTTTGATTTGTAACCATTTTTGTAACTTATGAACTCCAACACTCCAAACTTTATCTTGATTATGTGATTGTCTTCTTATTATATCAGGGATGGCAAAGTTTTTTGCAGTTCACAGTGTAGCTCTCAGGAGATTTTTGGAGAAGATAAAATCAACAAAACTTCCAAAGATGATAGTGAAAGCTCTGCAGCATCAAGCTACCATGAAGACCTCTTCATCATGGGTCTCCCTTTTGCTTTATGACAGTGAGTTATAGTCTCTTTTCACACCCTCCCACTGGTCGTGTTCAGTGAGATGGCACGACGGGAAGAGGAGGATCATCTGTTTACTAAGAGCTGTCTGTGTAAATCAGTCTGCAGCCATGGATGATCGCTGAGTTAACAGTTTTTTTCGATTTTCTGCTTTCATGGTGTTGGTGTCTTGACTAGAAAGATGAGAGTTTTTGGTTCCTCCCTCCTTTGGGCAGAATATAGATATGGTATTATATCTGTTTTTGCTTGTTCATTGAAGATTTTGATCCAACTTTATTAATCCTGGAGATCATTTTGCTGCTGTATCTCAAAGGCTTTTGTTGACTTGAATAAAAAAAAAGAATTGTGTTTGAAGACAGTTTCTTAAACAAGTCCAGGAAAGTTTGGCATTTGAGATGGAATTATATTATATTGTATTGTCCTATAAACTTTTGAGTTTTGAATGACTTTGGAAATTCAAAGATTTCACTTTGAATGGTAGTAAGACATGTCTCTTGATCTTGCTTTATTCTCAAATGCTATATGTGCTTTTAGATGGGGAATGAGATTCTGCCTCATCTCTATTACTTTTACAAAATTAAATTAAAACCAGAGCTATTTTTTTTTTAATATAAATTCCACAATTGAACAATTGGAATTCTCACTCTCACACTTTTGAATTGTTGAACTAAAAAATAAATTGTAATTTAAGAAAACAACACTTTTTAGAATTATATATTTTTTTTCTTTTTCTTTTTGGGAAATTGTATTGGGTAATAAATTAAGTTTAGAATTTAGCAATTGTGACTTTCACTTTTCAAATTTTGCAAATATGGTAAATATACAATCCCCTAAAAGTTTCTTGGTTTAGTAATTATGAATTTCTAATTATTTTTTATTATATAAGTCCCTAAACAATTAATTGATAGAGAGAGAAGTTAGCGACCGAAGAGAGATTTTGGGGGAAGGGGGAGGGACTATTGCTTCCGAAGAAGAAGTTCGAGTATTTTTTTTTTTTTTTTTTTTTTAAATTCTAGGTGTATCACTTTAATTCAATTGTATCAAATGTAAATGAATAGTGTATCAAGGAGTACTAAGTATATCAAATGTATAGGTGTGAGATGTATCAAATGTGTATCAAGTGTATGTTAAATATGTATCAGGTGTATCGAGTGTATCAACAGTGTATTATCCATACATTTTTTACATTTTTTGTTTCAAATCGTGAGTTGGGGTTTTTTTTTCCATTTTATAACTAACCCATTTTTAATAAAAATGGAATAGGAAATTTAAACTACAGATCTCACAACAATACATTCAAATACCAATTGAGTTAAACTTTTTGGAAAAGATGTTAATTAATCAAATATTATATCATCAATAACACATTTGAATGTGTATTCTTACATGTTAAACTATGTATTTATATAAAAGACATAAATTGAGACTGCCTTAGCTATTTGACTGTGTTAGTTCTTTGGTTGTATATATAATTAAAAGATATTAATTTTTTAAATCTGATTTGCAAGAAGTTTTCATTTCAGAACCTTTAACTCCATTAATTTTATATTACACCTTTTGAAGAATGTTAACATTTGAAAAATTCGTTAAGAAGTGCCACTTAATTTATGGAATGTTTTAAAATAAAAAAAAACATATATACAATTATAGATTTTAATTCTTTCTTTTTTAAAACGGTAATCATCGACCCACGACCCTTTGATCCGAAGTCAAAGTCGCTAATCCACTGTACTACGAGGTCAGTTATTACTTAAAAACAAAGTATTCAATATTCAATTTTTAAAATATCATAATTTTAACAAAAGCAAAAATTTTTAAAAACGACCACAGTGGGAGTCGAACCCACGACCTTTTGATCCGAAGTCAAACGCGCTAATCCACTGCGCTATGCGGTCTCTTTGTCAATAAGATACATAAAGTTTTAAATAATACAAAATGGTCCTTCCTATTAGGATTTATTAAGTATTAACTCTTTAATAGAAGATTGAGGTGGCATATATTTTTTATGACTAGGCTTTCACTTACTTGACTAGGATGCCAAATAAATTGATCAATTTTGGCTAAAAAATTTATGGTCCTAATTTCTTGTCTAGGTTAGACAATTTCTATTATAGAACTCCAAAAAAAAATTGAATACCTAGTTCCTTCTCTCTATGATTTCAGCGTCTTTTCCTTCTTTGGGAGCTACTTTGGACGTGCGATGACGACATTAAGAACTGAAAAAAAAATGGAACATTGCAATCGCCCTAGACAGAAACTAGAGTATGAGACGAAGACAACGATAAAATTGTTATCAGTTCAGGCAGAACGAAAATCATAATCTCTGTTGAAACTGTCATCAAAGGCCGAAAAAATCCATGGAAAACAATGATACCATATTAAACCAGAATTTCGTAAAAGAGATAATTCCTTCGTTCTTTATTGAACTGATGGAATACTTAACACCTATATATACACGTACACATAAAGCAACATGTCGAAGTTTGTTACAAAAATCATAACAGAAAAACAATGTAATTATTAAATCAATTTATTTTTTAAACATTCTTGACAATCATTATATTCAAGATAACGGTTAGATTTTTCAAAACTCGTTTATACATTAAGCAAATTCATGAAGAAAGATTCAACGTTTTCATGAAACTTTTGTAAAAGAGTAAGCAATTGAGCTTTAATATAATAATAATATTTAATCATGAAACATTGCAACTTTTGTATTGTCAACAAAAAAAAAAAAATTAGAAGCTTAAATATTTAGAGAGACTTCAATTTTAGAAGCTTATCTAAATTCTCTAACCTCTTCAAAACGATGATTGGTACCTCTAAATAGCAAAAATAATAGACCGATTTCGGAAGTTAGGAAAGAAAAAAAAAAAAAAAAACACATATGACCAAATGTGAGATGCACGTGGACAAGAATTACACCGATTTTTATATTGCCTCACATTATACACCGTATTTCCATATTTGCCCTTACCATGTTACACACATAAATCTCCCCCTTTTTGGAAGATGTACTTCAAATTTCTTATTTTAAATTTGAAATCTCCCATTAGATTTGAGTTTGTTGGTTTTTTAAGTTTAAATGTGTAATCTCATTTAAATTTTCTATTGATTAAATTTTCATATTTCTTATTTTAAATTTGAAATCTCCCATTATATTTGAGTTTGTTTTTTTTTTTTTTAAGTTTAAATATGTAATCTCATTTAAATTTCCCATTGATTAAAGTTTTGAATGATATATGGGCCATTGATCATTATCCTTTATGTTGATGCCAAATTTAGGTCAAGAAAAAATGCACCATATGATAAATTTGTAATTTTTTTTAGAAGAGAGAACCTGCAAAATAAAGAAAAAAAGCTTTGATGCCTAAATCAACAAGAGAATTATAGAAATAAAGAAGTCAAAAGTTTAAGTTACCTCATGTGGAGTTATAATGATGTATTTATAGGAGATTTGGTCTAGAGTTTATCTTAGTAAAATTATGAAAGGAAGTAAAGAAGGTAGGCCGATGGAGGAAGAAAATTCTAAGTGTTAGAAATACTTAGTCAAGGGTGAGTTTTAGATAATATAACAAGTGAAAATTTGTTAAGTATGGAAGCAAAGTGTTGGCATGCGTTGATGGAGAAGTGTGAACGCATGGGGTTGTGTGTGTAGCAACCAAGGCTTGTAGAGGTTAAGTGTTGAAGGCAAAGGTAAACTATGCGTTGGTACTAAGGATGAACGCATGGGTTGAAAGGCATGATGCGTTGATAAGGCTTGCAACAACCTCAAGTGTATACGAGCAAAAGTGCTGGACGATCGTGTAGCAGATAAGCGGTGGCATACGATTGGGTAAGCGATCGTCTAGTAAATGAACGACACTACACGATGAGGTAGGCGATCGTGTAGGCGGGCGCTGGGTGATCGTGTAGTAAATGTACAGAGAACTAAGCAATGCGGTAGGCGGTCACGTAGTAATTGCACGGAGCTGAACGATGTGCTAGACGATGCGAATGATCGCGTTAAACGATGGCACTACGCATTGGACGATAGCGTAAGTGGCACTACACGATCAACATTAGCGCTAGACGATGAGCTGCACGACAAATGCTAGACGATAGACGCTGGGCGCTGGGCGTTAGACGATGGAGTATGCGATGCACGCTAAATTTATATTATGAGGCGAAGGCCTAACGTGGGTTATGAAGGAAGGGAAGGAAAAACAAATTAATTGAAGAAACTCAATAATGGGAATTGGCCGGAAGCACTAAGTGCTGGATGAGGTGGCAGTTTGACCATTGAACAGGGGAGGCGGAAGGAAGTATAAAAGGGAGAGGAACTTCAGAGCTTGTTTTGGAAAATGACTTAGTAAATTAAGTGAGATCGGTTGCCAGATCGAAAGCTGGGAGATCTAGTTTTTAAGGTTATTTTTAAAGTTTCCTTAGTTTGGTGAATGTTATATATGTATTCCAGAGATTTAAGCAGGTTAAGGATGTTAGTTAGACAGTAAGTGCCACAAAAGGGTTGGTAACTACTATCGTTAAAAAGGGTAATCTGGGAGGGGGTGTGACATAGTCCAACTAGGATTGGGGTATAACTATTTTAATCTTAGACAAGCTAGGTTATCTCTCAAGTCAAATGGGCCAAGACGTGCATTTAGCGTGCCTTGTTCATCAAACTTCGAGCCTCGACCCCGACCTTATTCTTGGTTGAGGCTAAGACCGAGGTCGACCGATCCAACGTCCTTGCTAGGCATGTTAGGATTTCTGATTGATGTCAAAAATTGGATGTACCATCTATTGTAGTATTTTTTTTTTTATATTAAAAAGATATTTTTGTGATATTTTGAACCTGGGATGTCCTAAATTAGATAAAATGAGCAATCACATATCTTTGAATTATCTAAAGTGTGTTTTTAGTGATTTTGGCTGATTATATGAGCTTTTAAACTGACTTTCTTACTATTTTGCATAAATTTGTCTTGATAAGATCGCAATAGCTTATGCGCCTGATGCGACCACATAAAAATCCTAATTTTCTAGATTTGCACTCATTCAATTATGGTTGCTATTTTCTTGGTCAAAGTTGTTATTCAACACCTAATATGATGGTAACCTTCCAGAGATGATTTTAGGTCATTTCTCAACCACCTTGACTTATATAAAGAAGAAGAAGCCTCGCATCCACCCTCCATCTATGACTTCATCATGATTTAATCTCATTTGCTACCATTTTAGTAACCTCAAGAACGAAAGATCCTCTAGGGGATCACTCTAGGTAGGATTCAAGAAGAATCACCTTAGGGAAAGACTAAGAAAGTGGGGATTTGCCTCAAGGCATCTTTGAGTTGCATTTCCAACATTATTTAATTTACTTTCTCGTAATTTTCTTTTTTCTTTATTTACCCGTTGAACATCATCTTATAGCTATGATTTTCAATTTAACAAATTTCATACTTTTAACATTAGTCATGAACTAAATTCTCTAAGAGGTTCAGTTATGTGGATACCCTAGGGTTTTATGGCTTAAGAAATGCTTATGTTTCATATCTCTTTGACTTTTGCATTTCTTTTGTTGAGTTTATGGAAAAATATTGTTAAGTTAATATGATCATTTAATTTAGCAATCTAGTGAATCTTAATGTTGAGAAGGTCATGATATAAACTAATGTCACAAAGGAACTAGAATTAGGACTGTCACGTCGCCTTACAAATAAGAGACACCATAGGATAAAGAAACTGAACCAAAAAGAATCTAAGATCCAGCCAACCATAGAAATATTAGGCATTAGCTACTTAAACCTCTTAAAGGAACTTGACACAAGATCGAATAGGAGAAGTATTAGAACCAAAATCTTATACATTTAAAATTATCCCATGTATATTTAAAAAAAAAACTTTAAAAACTCAAAGAGTCAGAGTGGTAGATTAATTAACTCACAATTGTAGAAGTCCTATAAACTAATTCAATTAATCGAACTAATAAATTGAACACAATGTAAGATAGTAAGGGAAGAGGATTAACACACACAAAAAATTGTACGTTAATTCAATTAATCGAACTAATAAATTGAACACAATGTAAGATAGTAAGGGAAGAGGATTAACACACACAAAAAATTGTACGTGGAAAAGCTCCATAACTGGAAGAAAAAACCACGGGACTACGCTTGAAGAAGAAACAATTTACTAGATAATCAGTCACAAAGTTACAAACCTATGAAATAAAAAACCAAATGAAAAGAACAAAAAGAATACCCTTTTTCTTGATCTATAGTTGTTTGTTGATGATGTTGATCTTCAAGATGAATCATCTACAAGCTCCCTTGTAGACTTAGGTTCAATAAAATCTCTTTCTTGCTTGAGATATCAATCGATGTTTACTTTTCAAGAACCGGCCGATACACAAATCAAATGAAATAAAAAACCAAACTCACACATATAAATATAACCAAATTCTTTTCAGATAGACTATAGAGATAATAATATCTCAAACAAAACTTGCTCTAAAGAAGGTGTGTATGACCTAACGAACTTCTCACTCTTAAATAGATGAACCTTCTGTCAAGATAAAACTCCACACAAGGTAAGCTCATCCAAAAACAAAAATTCCATACAAAGAGTAACGCAAAAAGAAGCTACGAAATTATTCAAAAGAAAACAAAAACAACCAACCCTTTCTATGTGAAAAAGAGAGAAGATTGTTTTACTAAAATTAAGAAGACCTTCTTTGGAGGAGAGAAGAGAAAAAAGTATTTTAGGAAGAAAATAATTCTTTCCAACAATGGAAGAAGAAAACCACGAACTCTTTGAAGGAGAGAGAAAAATTTTCGTGAAAAAAAAAATTTCCAGAAAAAAAAAAATAAACAACTCATTACCTTCTTTAAATAAGATGAAAACCCCTCGAGAGAGAAGAAAAAAGACAACTCAATCAATCAATAAAAAGAAAAAAAGGAAATAACTCAAAAAAGCCTTGTCTTGGAAAGATAAAATATCAATAATAATAATGACAATTTAATTTCCAAAATCAAAAGCCTAATAAAAATAACATTTTAATAAGAAGTTTTTTTATCTTGTCCGGGTATGGTGTGACCGCTTGCCCAAGGCACACTGCCCTTTTGGTTAAAATCCTTGTTCAACACTCTTATTTATTGCTTTTATCAACATTCAAACTCAAAATTACTTATTATCGGTTACCCTTTGGTTTGCATCAAAAAACTATTTCTTTAAAAAATTGAATTCACAAAAAGTCGTGTAGGATTTAATTATCGAAATACTTCAAGATTTATTGGTTCATCGACAGTGTATGCTTACACTTAGACCATATTTATTCTCATGTTCATCAATTTCATCCCTAAGACCTAGCTATGTTGGGTCTCTGGCCATTGGGCTAACATAAGAGGCTCAATCTCGGTTGAGGCCGAGGAACCAGGCCTAATTTGTCCTTGGGTCTATTTCTTCAGTCTTCTATTACTCTCATTTGATCATTTTACCCTTGATTCTGGAATCCACCTATAACATTAGCCCCCGCTCCCAAGTTAGGGTTCGTGCTTTTCCAAGCTATTTTTCGCGAGTTTTAATTCTAAGAACCTATCAGGGAGTACAATCTCCATGATACCTCGTTGCGAAACTTAATTCGAACTTGCTAGAGGATGTTAGACCTATCCAGCCAAATCCTTTTGAGATCCAATTGATTTTCTAATGCAATTCTCCATCTCATGACAAAGTCATGCGCTAAATCGTACTAGGCCTACCCCAAGGATGGGCCTGACAACAGGTCATTGCTCTCATAACCCAAGGTGGGCCTCAAGTCATGAGCAAACGTGGAATATTATCTAACTAAGCCTGTTACAGCTCAATCAGCTTCTTAGTATCCTTCTCCGCCCTGAGGGCGGAGTTATGTTTACTTCACCCATCATTTCCCATATTGGTCGTCGTATTCGCTTATCTTCAAAAATCCTGAGTTTAAACATAAGTCTCGTAGCCTCTTTGCTTATCTCCAGTAACTTGATCATTAGTCTCATAGCTTCTTTGTTTTATCACACTTAAGTGAGGTTAATCTGTCTATCTTTTGTGACGGTTCTTAATTGACTCGTGGATAATTTTGGACTTTGAATTTGGCTAGTTGACTATGAGGTGGCTAATCCCCAGCTTTTCACCAAATATCTCTATTTAGAAAATTGCTTGAGTCCCAATTGGGTTTCTCATGAAAATCTTCTCTTTCATGAGTAATTAAGTCTCCTCTTGAGGCTTTTCAGTTGTCTTTATAAAATTTTGCATCCAAATTATATGTAGTTACATCAATTTACATATTCTTTTGTACATTCTTTATGTATTCCAATTAACCTATAGTCCTTGATATATACAAATTGATAATTGAATTTAAGTATAGCATCACAGAAAAAATTATCTATTTCATAGAGGTATTTGAAGTTAGAGTCTTTGAGATATGCTCCAATGATCATTGTCTTGGATTGGTTGTGGAATTCTAAATGGATTATCATTCTTTCCGATGTCTGAATCTTATGCCTTACTTGTTATGGCTCTAACTTTATTGATGTAGAGTTTGAAAGAGGTATTTATCCTCAATGATAATTTTTTGATAATCTCTATGTTGCATTGTCTCTGTCAACAAATATAGAACTTTCAAGCCAAAACTTCATAAATTGATAGACTTTTGAGATGATATGGTCGAATATTTGTTAGACATCAACTTGATTTGAATATATTCCTATCATTGGTGCAACATATATTTCTTCAAATTGACCGTAGAAACTGCTTTCAATCCACACTATTCTCATATTAAACCATTTGTAATAGAAATTCACAGTTGTAAAAGCTAGAAAACTCTATCTTTCTGAAATCTTTTGCCTCTTTTGCTCTTTTTTTAGGGTATAGTTCAGTAGGTGCACCAGTGTATCTCAATTAGGTTAACACATACCTAGCACCTTCATCATATCTTACTCATAATCAATCTCATTGAGTTTCAGAACTAACTCCATCAAAATAGAGTTGTATCTTGCTCATATCTTCTTCTGTAATTGTCATCATCATTGTCATTTGGAGTCGTTGCCATGCGTAGCCATATGGTATCATTATTTGGAGTTACTTTAGGTTAGTTAGATAATCTAACAGGTTAAGGGAGTGCATGGTTTCACATTTGGCAAGGGTTGGCCTCGACCTTGGCTAAAGTCGAGCGACTTTTTTTAGTAATATTCCAAGCCTAAAATGATTCCTTAGGCTAGGTGTTAAGGCATTTGGCAAGAGTCACTGAGGCTGAGCATCTTTCTTTTGTTATATTTTAAGCCTAAGATAATCTCTTGGGTTGGAGCATGTGCAAAGCATGCCCCGTTAGGCATTTGGCAAGGGTCGCCTTCTGCCAAGGCCAAGGCCGAGCATGTTGGCTTGGGCTAGGCCTAAGCCAACCTCCTTTTCTTAGGTCCACTTTTGTCCTTAGTTGCCACTTTTAGACCTTATCATGTTTTTCTTGACTTTTTCGTTCCTATTTGCACTAGATGTCATTTACATCCTTCAATCTAAAATCACCCATAACATTAGCCCCCACTCTTTGGGTCTTAAGATTTGGATATTTTGCAGTTATGAGTAAAACATTCTAGAATCAACTTGGGTGTATTTATTCTAGCTTGTGCTACTTCGTGATCTTGTTGATCGGTTCGCCCTCGACCTCGGCAGGTTTGCCTCGGCCTCGACCTTAACTTCAACCTTGAACACTTAGGGTTTACACAAACTCCTAGACATTAGGATGAGGTTGGGATCTCTTGCCCTTATGTGCTTAGGGTTGGCCTTGACCTCGGTTTCAACCATCTTCCGTAGTGCGTATGTGGTGTTTGGACACGTTTGGTTGGTGAAAATATTGTACCTTGATGTGCTTAGGGTTGACGTCGATCAGCTCCTTGTGAAATTTTGATCATAACTTCACACTCCATTAATAATTTTGACCTTCATCCTTGAATTTTGCTCTTCGGCTCAACTTGGTCTCATCGACCTTAACATTGGTTGTTACAACATTAGCCATTTGTTTCAACTTGGTCTCCTTGACCTTAGTTTGATATCCTTTGCCTCGACATTGGTAGTTTTAGCATCAGCCTCAGTCTCGGCCTGGCTCTTCGCTTCAACTTGGTCTCTCCGACCTCGGTATTGGTCGTCGCAACCTCAGCCTAAGCCTCTGCCTTGGAATTTCGCTTCAACTTGGTCTCCTCGGCCTTGGCATTAGTAATCCCAACCTCGACATGAGCCTCGACATTGGTAGCCTCTGTCTTACCTCGGTCTTTATATTGGGATTGGTACCCTAAATCTTTTTATTCTTGTAGTTTGTAAATTTGTATAAACGAATTGTTATTAATAAAATAAAAGTTATTTTATTTGTGCATGAAGTCAATCCAATAAACTAAGGTTCAAGGTTATTTTATGCAACTTAAGCATGTATGTGGGTGACATACAGGTGGATCATGTTTAAGAAATAAACTAAATGGTCTGTAGTATATGGATAAAGTCGGGTACCTTATCCTGGTAACACTACATATACGGCCCAATTTGTAATTGTTACAATAGTTGTAAAGTGTTTCAAATGATCTGATCCTGATCATTCATATGAAGACATGTGAGTGAAGGTATCCTATATAAAAAGTCTATATAAGTACGGACCGTAAAATGATCAGTCTCTATTTAAAACACAATTTCTTGAAGAGTACATTTCAATAGGATGACCATAGGTGACTTAACCCTGAGTGAGTTGTGAACTTCTGTCTATGAGGGTAATCCTTTGATTCTTATGGGTGAGAGTGGCCAAATTCATCGACTCAATATACCTATCATTTTGGGGATTTGTTCGAGTAGGGAGCTATGAACATAGCTACACAAAATGGAATTCGCTCCTTCCCGATTCAAGGGTAAATAGATGAATTGCTCTCTTAAAGGTCAAATCAGGGTCTTAAACAATGAGGATTCTCACCTTCACTGGCCAGAAAAGTTAGACTATAACTAATTGTTCACTAAAGGGATCTGAGGTACTTAAGGAGTTAGATGTAACTATAAGGGTAAAATAGTAATTTGAGCCAGTTGTAGTTATGAGTGATTCGTGAAGATCAATTCATTATTGATTGGTTATATCCATGGACATATAAATATATTTATAGTGCGAAGAGTACAATTGTCGGTATTTAGAGGAGTGACCGACAGTTAATGAATATTGATTAATTTAATTTATTAATCTCGTATCGTTTGAGCTTCTAATTTGTAGATCCATAAAGGTCCCTTGCTAGCTCACTAAGGATAAAACAATGAATAATTGTTTTTGGAATAATTTGAATTGTTCAAATTGTTTAGGAAATTAAAGATGTTATTTATATTAATATGATTAATATAAAGTATAATGTATATTGATACATTATAGTATATGGTTAATTATAAATATGATTTATAATTAAAACTACATAATATGTGAGAGATAAATATTTGAATAAGATTCAAATATTGTTTATACGAATTAGATTCATATAAATATTACAGGTTAAAATTAATATGAATAAGATTTGTATTAAAATTATAGGTTAGGTTATAAGGACACACGCACGCACGGACACACACACACGTACACACCCATACACGCACATGCACATGCGCACGTGCACACACACTCACAGATACACATACACACTCGCGCGCACACATACACATACAAATCACATAATCTAAAAATTCTACCGCCACAATTCAACATATGAGAGATAGTGAATGACGGATAACTCCCTCCACTAATTAATAACTCCGAGGGAGTTAATAATTTGAATTTCAAAAATTCAAATTTAATTTTATTATATTACATTAATATAATTAAACACAACCATATATTATATCCATATAATATATAACCTTTATTTTGTTATATCACATATAATATAACCATAATTTATATTCCACATAATCTATAGTATTAATATGAACCATATGCATATTAATTTTAACCTATAGTGTATATACGAATCATATTTATATAATTAATATTTGAATCATATTCAAGTATTTATTTATTTCATTAAATTTTATATTATAATCTATTATATACATCATATTAGTTGTATCTCATACAATTAATTCCCTTAAATTAATTTGGACAATTCAAATTAATCTATAATTAATTTGATTCTCATTAATCCTTATTGAGCTAATAAGGGGACCTTATGAACTTACAGATTAGAAGCTCCAATGATACGAGATTAATCAACTAAACTCTTTAATTGGATTGATTAACATTCATTAACTATCGATCACTTCACTAAAGACTGATAGCTACACTCTTCGCACTATAGATATATTTTTGTATCCATTAGATGTAACCAATCAATGGATACAAAAAATAAAGGGAATTTCACTCTAGTAAAGTGAAGAGTAAAGAGATTTTGGTGGAAGAGTAGAAAATATTTTAAAAAATAAATTTAATATCACATATTAAATTACAATTTTTTCTAAAGCTCGAGTTTGAACATTTCAAATTCTTACTTCACCTATAATAAGGGGAATCGAACCTCGGACATCGAGGTCAATAGTACAAATACTATGCCAGTTGAGCTATGCTCATGTTAGCATAATCATACATCATTTATATTATAAGAGTTATAATACATAATTTGAATGTATGGATGGATTGATGTTATTAATTATTTTATTACTTTATTATATAAGTGTTATGTATGTTAAGTAATTAAATGAAATTGCATGAAACATATCACTATTTTAGGTTATTTTATAATTATTATAATTTACCTAAATATGCTTTCACATGCAATTATTGGTTTTAATTTATTTCATTTCTTTTATAAATGTAATAATTAGGTGAAATTAGAAATTAAAATCAATAATTCAAAATTGCATCGAACCTTACGTTAAAATCATTTTTTAAAATAGTTTTAAAACATGATTCACGTAGACCTAAGATCACTTTCTAATGAGATTAGAAATAAGTTTAATCTTTTAATCAGTTTAATAGGATTAAATTGTTTTAATTAAAAGATTAAATTTGTAGCAAATGTATCTATAAGGGACCTTTTGTCTAAGGCTAGTTCTGTCTAGGCTAGGGTATTTAAGTTGAATGAACACAACATCCCTACTTGAGAACATACTTGAAAAGGTGAATTAGATAAATTTGCAACAAGCATGCAATCATTGATTGAACACTCTTAGTAAAAATAAGTAGCCATATTTTTTTAAGTTAAGTAACCCTAGGTAAAACATTTAGTGGGAGAAAATTTTGGTATATGACACTTCATTTTTCCTTTTCATATTTCTCCTTATAAGTTCACACTGTGGAATCTATATTCGGCCTCGAGGCACCTTTGCTTGTGTCTCCATATGGGTGGTGTTTGTATAGGTCAACACATCACACGGTCTCTCTCATTAATTTGTAGTAAATTTTCATGCTCGACCTCGAGACGCCTTTGCTTGTGTCCCCCTACGGATGACATTTGCATGACTTTTTACTCAAACTCCAGAAATGGATAGGATTGCTTTAGTTTTTGTCCCCATCGATTTTTCCCTATGGTTGGCTCATTGGGGTGGAACTCTAAAATCTAAAATGAGGGATTATACTTACAAGAAAATATTAAGCAAGTTAACGGTTTATGAACTGAATAATGGTGACTAATATTTACAGTAAAAAGGAGTTGTTCTGTATATTGGTTGAGATGGTCTCATTTCAATGAAAGGGTACCTGATCACCCTACGTGGGCTTTTACCCTGCTTCACTGAGACATAATTGCAGAATAGATGTCGCTTAGGGTGCATTAAATTATTTTGCTAAATTTGATTGGTTATTCCAAATGGGTAATGCTTGAATACTAATATAAATAAAGCATATGTTCCAACAAATTTCATAATGACTTCTACAATGCTAAATTTACTCAAAACGTTCGGGAGACATACGAGCGTTGGATACGGGAAAATGAGAAGGCCCAAGCATATATCTTGGCAAGTCTTTATGAAGTCTTGGCCAGGAAGCATGAGCCAATAATCACTGCCCGTAAGATCATGGAGTCCCTACAGGGGATGTTCAGACAACCGTCCGCACAACTCAGACATGACGCTCTGAAAAACATCTTCAATACATATATATAAGAGGGGGCATCTGTTAGAGAACATGTTCTCAACATGATGTTCCACTTCAACGTGGTGAAAATGAATGGATCTGTCATTAATGTGAAGGAATTTGATTTACAAGATCCGTGAGTGGAAGCGAATCGTCCAAATCTCATTTCGATTGAAAACTAACGTTTATATTAAAATATACAGACTATGCATCTTAATAAAATTACAACATGCTTTTGAACAACAAAAAGAGTTTAGAGATTATACCTTTGAAGAACATTTCTTCAAGTAAATCCCTCGTACTATCACGAGCTCCTCGAACAGTCACGAACTCTCCAAACAGCAATAAGAACAAACCAAAAGAGGAAAACACAGCCACTTGGTGACCTCGATATTCTCAGGATGAGAACCCAGGAGTGGTGGGCTTTGACTATTTTGGTTAGGAGGGAGATTAGGAGTTTGGAGGAGGAAGAAGATTGAGGAAGAAGAAAACTATCATATAGCAAGATCACTCAATCGTGTAATCAATGAGCATATTGTATATGCTCTCTCAATCTATCGCATAGATTCTCCACAATTCGTATGTCTTAGATATGGAATAATAAAGTTCATATTTTATTTATTCCATTTGCCATAAAAACTACTTAACCCCACACTAAGGTGGTTAGAGAGAAAAAAATGGATTAATTATCCAAATAATTAATAATATAAATAAATATGATAATCAACTTATCATATTATATTTATAACCTATCGTTTTAATATTGCATCATATATAATATAAACTATATTTTTTTCTCTATTTTATGGCATTTAATATAAATCATATTTTTATAAATTTAATAACTATGAATCTCATTCATAGATAATATATTTTAATCACATTCAAATATTTATTCCTCCAGTTAAACTATAATGTATCAAATACATTATATCAATTATATCATATATAATTTAATTAATTTAATTATATCATATATAATTAAATTCCCTCTTATTAATTTGAACACGATGAAGTCAGTCAGGTTAGCTTGTGTTCTTATAGCTCGTGATTTTTCACAGCAATATGGTCTAGACTAAGAAGAGACATTCTATCCCATTACTAAAATGGTAATTATTCAGACAATTATTTTATTATCTGTTTGCAAAGATTGGAAATTATGGCAGTTAGATGTGAAGAATGCTTTTATTTATGGAGAGTTAGATCGAGACATTTTCATGGAACAACTTCACGATTTTGTTTTTAAAGAGTTCTCAAGTTTTGTATGTCGACTCAAGAAGGCTTTGTATGGTCTTAAGCAAGCTCCTCATACTTAGTATGGTAAGATTGCTCAGTATCTTGAATTTTATGAGTTTAGATCTTTAAATGTAGATTCAAATATATTTGTTAAAAAGAAAACTTCATGATGTACAATGCCACTACTCTATGTTGATGACATGATCATAACAGGTGATGACGAAGTTGAAATTAATAGTCTTCGAGATGCTTTGTCTATTCGTTTTGAAATGAAAAGTTTGGGTGGAGCAAGATGTTTTCTTGAGTTGGAGGTTGAAAGGTTGGTGTCTCACAAAAAAGGTATGCAGCGAGTTTATTGGATCATTTTGACATGAATAAGTCAAAACCAATGGTTACTCTCATGAAGCCATCCCTAAAGTTGATTAAAGAAGAAAGAAAACGAGTGGCTCATGCAACACCTTTTCGATAACTTGTTGGTAGTTTAATTTATTTAACTATCACAAGGCTGAATATTTCTTACTCTGTTGGTATTGTTGCTCAGTTTATGGATAAAGCATGTGAAACTCATTTAATTGCAGCAAAGAGGATTCTACGATATGTGAAGAGCGTCCTAAGTTTTGGCTTGTTCTACAAACAAGCTACATTTTTTGTTTCAAGTGGTTTTGTTGATGCAGATTGGGTTGGTAATGTAAATGACAGACATTCCACAACAGGATACTGTTTCAATATAGGTTCAAGAACTATTTCATGGTACAGTGAGAAGCAATCCTTTATTGTTATTTCAATTTGTGAAGCAGAATATATAGTAGCTATTATGGCTACCCAATAGTGTATTTGGGTAAAAATGCTTATGGGAGAAATATCTTCCAGTTTTAACCATCCAGTTTCCATTTGTTATGATAATGAAAGTGCAATCAAGCTTGAAGGAAATCCAGTGTTTCACGCTTGTACAAAATACATTGAAACACATTTTCACTTTGTTTGGGAGAAAGTCTTGATGCAAGATATTCGATTGGAGAAGATACATTCTAAGGAGCAAGTTGCTGATATATTTACTAATGCTCTTGGTAAAGTCAAGTTTGAAGAATTCAGGAGTGCACTTGGTGTTGTTGATCATTTGTTTACACTAAGAGAGAGTGTTTAAAAATTAGTGCAAGCTTATTTTGCAAGTTATTAATTAAATTAGTTTTTTCTTTAATTGAAGTTAATGACTTTTATTTAGGATAGTGCCTCCTAAATTGGAGGATAGTGGCATAATGGTTTAGTGGATTGATTAAGGGAGCTTTTCTAGGTTGGTGGTAGAAAATTAAGGATAATACATTATTGGTTAGTTTCTTATTTTTCCTCTAAATACTTGTATTGTTTCTACTTAAATGAATGTAGAATTCAATTGAAACACTTGACCCTCTTGCAATATTTTCTCCTTTGTTTCTATTCTCCATTCTCTTCAATTGGTTGTTTTTTCGTTTCATATTTAAGATAAGTTAATAATTTGTTTTGATTTTTAATTATTTTGAATTAACTTTAATGGATTTTAATTTTTGACTAAACCGTTTGAATTTTTTTAATGAATCTATTTTTCTTAAACCATTTGAATTTTTTTAATGAATCTATTTTTCTTTTTTCTTTTTCTTTTCTTTTTAATTTTTTTAAGAACAGTGTGTAGTCTCATACTTATATTCATTTGGTTAATTATTGTCGTTTCGTTTGGGAGTACGCAGGATGAGGATCGAACCTTTAACCTCTAAAGAAAGTCATATCAATTATAATTGAGTTAAGTTCACTTTGATAATTACTACTGTTATTAGATTTTTAGGAAATATCAGGTTATATCATTTAAATTATAAAATATTAATTGTGTGGCTAAATATCATTTTGGTCTTTATACTGGGATAACAGTTCAATTTTAGTCTATACACCCTTAGATGTTTATCATATTAATAAGAAGTCGATATTAAATGGTGAATATCTTTGCAGCTAAAATCAACAACCAAGAAGAATAGCTAAAATCAAATGTCCCATTTTACTCCCCACAATAAAATTGTATTTGCTTTTAATAAATACTAAATTTAGTCTCTAATGCTATTATATTGTATGGGGATCAAAATAATATATTAACCTATTGTATTAATTTAAACTATGAACTTTCATTATTATTATATCAATTTAGACTTTTCATTATGTTTTGTTTGGATAAGCATTTGTGAGACTTTGATTTTGTCAATTAAACTCCAAATCAATTAAGGGTATAGAGAAAAAAAATATTTTTTTAAAAAAATTATTTTAATTTAAACTCTTTTGATAAA
>NW_028326240.1:2276094-2296269 GCF_027475165.1 Benincasa hispida | reverse complement strand
ATATTTTGTAAATATTTTGGTTCATTTTTTTATATTTAAAAACAACCCTAAAATTAATTCATAAAAGAAATTGATTTTATTTAAAAAATAATTATTTAAATTAATTTTAATTAAAATTATTTTTTCATCTAAAAATGAAATTTGGGAAATTCAAATTTAATAAAAATTAAATTAATGGAAAAATCCAACTTTTTCCACTCATAACCCACCTTACATGGTTAATTTGGTGTCAAGTGTACATCAAATTAGTTTTGCATGTTATATTCTATAAATTGAAGAAATTTTTATGAAGAAATCTTCTTTTTGCCAAGTTCTTGGAGTAAAATTGGTTTTAAACCACTTAAACTCCCAAACAGACTTGCTCTCAAAATTCTCTTTAATCTCACCACAATTTGGTTACCACAAGCCGTTCTACAATCAGAAAATAACATGGAAGATTCTAACATTCACCATAAATTTGTGATCAAATTCAAGTAAGGGACTACTAGAATTTAGAGGTTCTTCAAAGGTTGTTTCTCAAAACCCTATATCTCCAAGTTATAAACATGCATGCTTTAATCTTATAATTAATATAGTTAGAGTGCTTAAAATCCTAATTGGTTCTGCATGTGCGTTATAAACTCTTACACCCATTAAACCCTAATTAATTAGGAATGGACTTCTACCCATTAAATCCATACTCAATTAGGAATCTTTGGCCTTAATTATGTAAAATCACATAATAGAGCCCGAACTAATAAAATAATCCAATGTGTAAAATACTAATCCACATATATAGTCCATACTTTAATTATACGTGTTAAAATAAAACACGTCTAACAAACCTAAGCAGTTTTTCACATTCACACTTAGGGGAGCTTAAGTTACCGAGAGAGAGAGTTTCACTTCTAGGGAGAACCTAAGTTGATTGGTTGTGTGATTAAGCTCTACAGATGTCACTATAATCGTGTTGTTGTTACAGACAAGTACTACATTGTAATTGTTTATCATTTATATTAGTGAAGTTATTCTTCCTAGGCATACTGTCCTACAGACGTAGCTGGGATTTCACTGAATTGGATACCAAATTTTGGTTTCTCTTTTATTTATTTGTCTATCGTTATTTATTGTTTTGTGGAATGTTGTAACATCATTCTTAACTTAACTTCAGGCGTGAATTAGATGTCTCTTTTATTTCATATTTTACCACTGATTCCAAATCTTTTTTAGGGCTTGAAGGGTGTCTGGCTGAAATTGTATATATATTGTTCCTATGGCAAATCATGCCTTGATTAATTTGGTCAACCATTTTAATAATATATGTGTATCTATCAAATCAACAAAGTTTCTACTGATTTAAATATTTAAGCTTAAGAGTTTAGAGGTTAATCCTACATTGTATTCATGTATCTAGTTGTCTTCCCTATAAATATCTTGACACCGAACAAACTTAGCTTTATTTAAATTATATTAACCATCAAATCTATTCCTTTTAATTTCCTGACAAAAATTATTAAATAATATTTGACATGGATTAAGGCCATTCTTTTTTTATACCTCAAATAATGAAACTTGTCACATCACAGCTTGCATTTTATTCTCATACAGTGTTAAAGGAGATGAATTAATTCAAAACAAGTTTTTATTTTTGTCAAAAAATAAAAATAGAAAATAAAAAATAAAAACAAGTTTTGACATTAAAAGAAGTTTCCAAATAATCAATAAATTAGTGGCTTTCTAGAGAGAATTTTAATTAACGCCCCTCAAATTGGGTTGGGTTGAGTTGCATTAGGTGGGTAAAAAAACCCCATCTATCGTTTGGTTTACCAATTATTAAAGAGGTTTATTATCTCGTTATTCATGTTAACTCACATTTCTCATCGTTATTCGCATCAATTCTCCCAATTACTCTTCTCCTATAATAATAATTGTCAACCCAAATCAATTCAATTCTGCACACCAAACACTCCGTTAATAGATTTCAGGTTAGGAGAAGGAAAGGGAAAACTGACCCACAGGAAACGACATTTTACTAATATAAAATATAATTTATTTATAAATTTTGGGTTAAATTATATAAAATTACCCTTCTAACTTTGGAGTACTAAACTTCAAAATGTCTCTAACACCTTGTGAAGTTGTATTTTTATTTTAGAATTTGAAATTTTGTTCCAAAATATACTTTAGAATTTTGAAATTGTCCAAAATACTCTCTCTTTTTCTTTAAGTACAATAAGCAGTGGAAGAATTCAAACGGCAAATATTTTGGTTGCTACATATACGATATGTCAGTTGAGTACGTTCATTTTGGTAAAACACGATCTTCATTATTATAACAAATGATAAAATTCTTTGAGAACATATACATATGTGATATTATTTACAGTTATATATAAAAGATTGGATTTTATTATTTATTCTTAATCAATTTTTGTACATCATCTATCACATAGATTTAACCTGAATGCTGTTACAAATTATACTTCTCAATTTTTACACATTAGTTCTTGTGTCAATTTCAATCTTACTTTAACGAAAAGAAAAAAAAATCTTCAAAAATATGTTTTGAAACAAATTTCAAAATTAATTTTATAAAATTTAAGGATATAGTTGAGATAAATTTAGATATAGTGGCCTTTTTAAATATAAATCCTTTATTCATGATTGAAAATTTAGATTTCATTAGATAATTATTTGATTTTTTATTTTTATTTTGTATTTACTTTTTTATCATTCCTTTATCTTGGTCTTCGTAATATTTGAATTCTAAGTTAAAATTTAAATTTCAAAAAAAAAAAATTTAAACTATTTTTTTTTTTTTTTTAAGTTTTCAAAACATGACTTTCATTTTATATTTAAAACTCCTTTTATTTTTCAGATTTTATCGTGGATTTTCATAATGACAATCAATATATTTGTTTGTCCCACAGAATTTTACTTTTGAAAACCAAAGATATATTATTATTTAGAAAATTTTGAAACCAATCTCACATCGATTTTCTAATACTCTTCTTACTGGTGAAATTTTATACCTGAAAAATAAATCGTAAAAATATAATATAATCAATAAATTAATTAATAAAGATTACTCATTCCTATTAACTTAATTAATTATTAAATATAAATATATTATTTAGGTTTAATAAATTTTAACTAATAGTCAAATAGAATATAGCACAATTGATATAGAATTTACTAGAAACCACAGAGTTCAGAATTCGGATTCCCTACTTCTAATTGTACTAAAATAATAATAATATTAATAAAATTTTCAGCTAATACACACATTTGTCATCGATATTTTATATTATTGAAACTATTTAATATAAACTGTTATTGTTTATTAATATTAAATTAATTTATATTTACTTAAATTATTTTTAATAATTTGGCTAAATAATTTTAATTAATTTTTAATGTAACAATTTTCATTTATTTTTATTTTAAGGATATTCATTTATTTAGTTCATGACTACCTTAATTATTCTCTCACATTTAATTTAGTTTTTATTTAATTTTAGTTTTTATATACAAAATTAGTTGAAAAAAGTATAGATATTTAACTTCTAAACATTAATTACCATGTATATCTAAATACGAACAATTATTATCTCAAAAATTTAAATCTTAGATATTTAAAATCTATACACATTAAACAATATATGTTATCCAAACGGATAGTAAAGTATACAACAAAATAAAGAAACTCATAAGCACATTTTTCAAAAAAAAAAAAACTATAAGCAAATGATTTTCAAACAAGATTTTAGATAATATATGTCGAAAAAGTCTTAAAACGTGATAATTAATACTATATTTGATAACTATTTGGTTTCTAATAATTAAGTTTCACAAATATTATTTTTATATATAGATTTCTTTGTTTTGTAATTCACATTGTAGCGATATTTTTGAAATTCGAAATAAATTTTGAATACTAAGAAAAGAGCTATTAATAACCTATATTGGAATTTGGAATTTGTATGATCCACAAATTCAAATGTTTCTTTAAAATAAAATTTAAAAAAAGAAAAACATTGTAAAGAAATAAGGTAAGAAAACGAGTTCTTCTTTTAAAAAAAGAAAAAAAAAATCAAATAATTATAAAAGAGTTGTTGGATGGACCATCTATAAAATATATATATATATATATATATATATGATGTGGTAGACTCTAGTTCTATACAATGATTATACTTGAATAATTAGATTTGGGTACAATTTGAGGGTAGGGTATTTCTCAATATAAGAAAAGAATGTTGGTGAATAAACCTAGTAGCCTAATATATATATATATATTCCCATGCCATCAAGTACATTAAATTTCATAATAATGGAATAGCTAGAGAATATAATATTTCTATTTTAACAACAATAAATATACAAGTGTAATATCAACTAAACTCGTGTGTCTTACATTTCTCACGTTAATCCATAAATGTAATGCTTTGTAATTAACCATATAAAAATGAACAAATAAGTAAAAGTTAGTAGTTGTTACATTAACACCACAATAATAACGAAAGAGGTTCATTTTAACCTAACTAAGAAGAATATATATGTAATGTGACATTGTTTATATAGTGAAGAGTTTCATTTCTTAATATGCTTTCTAAAAAGGACGTTTAAATATTTTTGAAAATGCAAAAAAAATGTCTATTGATGAACAGATGAATAGTTTATGAAGAAAAATAGTACAATATTTGTGGATAAACTCGACTTGCAATTCATTCAAAATCATGTTTGAAGACACATTTGGAAAAAACCATATACTTCAAGAAAATAAAATGTAGTTTCTTAGATTGAAAAATCCAAATAATTAAATTTTATTCTAATAAGATGACATGGAAATAATTGGATTTAAAAACGTTTAGTTACTATAAAAGATAACTTAAACTCTCTCAAAGAGTAATAAAATTTAGGGACATACATGATCGGTCGGTATCGATTTTGGGAGAAAATCGACATTGAAAATCAATAAAAAAAAATGTGTGAAATTCGAACGTCGGTCGGGTCGGTCGGTTGATTTTTTTCTTTTTTCTTTTTGTTAGCAAAGCCAAAGTGATTAAAAGGAAAGATAAATTGATGAAGTGTTATTTTTAAGTTAATATAATTTGTAACTTTTTAAAATTTAAATCAATTATATAGTTGGTCGGTCGGTCAGTTTTTCAATTTTTTGTAGGAAAATCGGCAACCGATCGATCTTAATTCGATCAATCGAATCAGTTTTCAATTCTTTTAAGTACATCCCTAATAAAAACTAAGCCTCTATTTTATAACTATCTAGAGAAAAAAAATGTTTGCCTTTAAATTTAAAAATAAGATCATGCTCTTCCTATTTGATTAAATCTTGGAAATTGTTAGATGATAGAATATTTACAGTTTACCTTTATCTATCAGTTTAAACTTTTGGATCTATCGATGATTTAACATCGTATTAGAACAGATGGATGAGAAAGCCTACATGTGAGGGAGAGTGTTTAGATAATATAATATTAAATGTATCTTTATTCATTAGATTAAATTTTTAGATCAATGGATGATTCAACGATAAATCATATTTTATTTTAGATATATAGAGATTAAGGAAACATAAAATAATGAGAGATGGGGCCAAATTAAAGAGAAATAAGACACATGATTGTTACTGATAAGGTGGCAATATGTTTCCACATTGGGTAAAGAATATTCTTATTGTTCCCTTTAATTATATATTGGTGTTGGTTACAACATGGCTTTGTTTTCTTGTGCTATATATCAAAATAAAAATCTAAACTTCCAAATAGTTGGAAATTGATTATGTAACCTTAGATTCTTTACCCACCTGTTTTATCTTGTTTTATTGATATAATTTAAGGAAAAGATACCTTCAAATTAATGATCCATATTTGTTTACTGTTGTACTAATTCTAAGTTTATCTCAAGTAGCACAATTTAATTATATGGATAGAAATTTGGTCAAAATATTCATTTCGTTTTAAAGATATGAAAATTGTAGTTGTAGTATTGGAATTATGATCTCTAAATAAGTTTTCTCATCTATTTTAAATCAACATGGTTTTATTTTCATTTTTTTCACATATTTAGATGTCTATACCTTTGGACACTAATTAAAAGACATTAATGTTAGACTTGAATTTGCATAACTTCGCCTTTTAAATGTAAAAATTGTCTCCTATATTTATATAATTAGAGTTGTTCTTATGTACTTGTATATTCTAAAATTCTTTCTCTCATTTCGAATGAAATGAAATATATTATGTTTATATTGTAAAAACAATTTGATAAGTAAACATTATTTAGAATAAAAAGTTTGTTAATAAGAATAATAGAAGAAATTAAACAAAGTAGATTTTGATCGCATGAAGTGAAATATATTAAATAAATGGATATATTTACTGATAAGAGTGATAACAACAAAATTAAATGGATGATAAAGAATACGAATGAAGTGAGAATGAAGTGAAATATATTATGTCTGTATTGCAATAACAAGGTCAAATCAGCCTCAACCAAACAACAAAACAAGGTAGGAAAATCATCCACCCAAAATGAGAATCGTCCTCATTTGTAGCCCATTGGGCTATACTATTAACCACCATGTTTCGAGTATGTATAATATGACGAAACGTGATTATCCGTTGCCCTTTCAAGGATAGAATATCTTTCTTCAGAGTTTTCACCATGGATAACACATCTTCCTCACTTGTAAACAATCATACTGTCGTCACATTGTCCGATTCCACTACCAAAGGCAGTTTGCACTGCCGAATTCATCACCTGCAACCCAACAACAATCGCCCTAACCTCAACAAACAACATATCAAATGATCGTCATATAGGCTTCCCTCCTGTATTAATGATCGCACCCATTTGATCCCGAAATACCCAACTGATCCACCCTTACACTCCTATACATCCCAAGAGGCATCACAGGACATGGCAAGCAATTGATCCGGGGGACAACTCCACCCAACTCATTCTTTGTCAATCATCGACTCACCTATTGCTCAAGATTGATGACCCTGTCTCCAATAACTCCACAAGGAACCCCCAAATCGAGGCAATTAAAATCAACAACGAACCATCATCTCCCTTTAAACATCACACAATTGCGAGTCTCCCAAATACGCCACAACACCACTGCAAAAGAAGTATATCAATTATCTTTTAAGTTTATCATTTAACCATAAAATCCATTAGGCTTTAATGAGTTAATGGATATTTTGTTAAAAAAAAAAAACAATGGGTGCATCCTATGCCATGTTTAAAACATTGATATCAATGAAAATATCGAGATATTAATTTTACAGAAATTAAAATTTCAATGGATATTTCTAGAAAAATATAAAATAAAAAATTGAAAAATAAATTTAAATTAGTAAACAAATATTCAATTATTTATATTAGATTTATATTTATTGTTTAATTATTACATTTTGTGGATTTTTCTACGATATAATAAAAATATCGATTCACCCCTCATGTCGATATCGAACTCGTAGAAACGTGGAAAATCGATAGAAATATCGACATTCAACCGGAAATTTAGTAATATGATCCTATGTTGTATTTATCTCTATGTAGTCTACTCAATTGTCCAATTATTTTTTTATTTCTTCTTATTTTAAATATATTTTTAAATTTTTTCCGTTGAAGTGGTGTCTAACAAGAAAATGGGTTCATGTTTCTAGCTCAAAATAATTTATTTCTTAAAGTGTGTGATAATGGCTATGCACTTATTCACGACTATTTCCATTTTTCTCCAATAAAAGTTTAGTTTTTATGACTTTAAATTTTGTTTTCATTCAAAATTGACAAACCTACCAAGTTTACTTTTATTTTTAAATTTTCTGTAGCTGATAATTAAAAACCTTATTTATTTTTCTTTTTTCCTTTTTCTTTTGTAATTTTATTTAAAAAATCAATTGTTTAATTAACTGCATGAGAAAAAGAGATGAATGGATGAACATTCTGTCGTAAGAATCTTTAATTTTTGTCTTTAATAAAATACGAAAAAAAAATCTCAATCGTTTTAAATTGCCAACTAACAGTGTTTTATATGAAAACCAGTATATTTTTTTATTTAAGTAATTAATTAAAATTTCAAATTTTGTTTATTTGAAAACTGGCAAACCCATCCAAAATTTAATTCTAATATTTAATTCCTCTAAAAAAAAAATTAAATATTTGTTTATTGTGTTGGGCTTAACTTGATTTATTCTTTTTTTTTAAAAAATCATTTTGAAAAAAAAAAGTAAATTTTTGGTAACCATCCAAAATAATTTTAAGGAAACAACGAATTTGTGAAATAAATTAGTTTTAAATAAACCCTTGAAATCATTATATATAAAATTTAGCAAACAAATTTGAAATCATTAATCTTTGATAGCTTTTTTTTTTTCATCTGATCAATATTTAGGTGTCAAGAAAATTCATAGGCCACCATAGATTGAACTCATGACCCATGAACCATAACCCCTTAATCATTTGGACTTTTTTTATGTTCATACTATCAGTAGGACAACCCATGATAGCTGCCTTGCTAGCAATCAAACTCTATGAGAAATAAATTGTTTTTTTTTAAAAAAATAATATAAGGTAAGGATTAAATCTCAAAACTTAAAGTTGATAGTATAAATATTAATTTGAATATTTAAGATAGGGGTGTTCAAAAAATCTGATGACTCGAAATATTCATCAACCGAACTCAACTCATATGGTTTGGGTTGGGTTATCTACTCATTTGGGTTGAGTTGGGTTCAAATAAATGAAAATTTTGTGGGTTGGATTGGTTCATGACTTCACACAAAATAACTCAAACTAGTTCGAATCAACCCAAGTTTATTATTAATTTTTTAAAAATATTTTTCTTTTACTCTTGATACAATTATATATAAAATATTTATTTTAAGTTTATTTAATTTCATAATTTTTTTGGATAATTCATTCTCAAACTACTCTAAAAATAACTTATTTGTTCTTTTGAAAGAAAACTTCCATAATCTAAATTGAAATTGAGTTAATCTTAATTCAATACATAAAAATAACCATATTAACATTGTACTTACTTTTGGAACAAAATTTTAAAGAAATGACCCCAATAAATCGAACCAACCAAATTCAAATGTTTCATAGTTGGATTGGGTTGAATTTATTATTCAATAAGGGTTATTGGGTTGAACAAATTTACAAACTCGAACAATTGAATTGGGTCTAAAAAGAGCTTTAACCCAACTAAACTCAACCCAATCCAATCCAATCTACCAATACTCCTCATTTAAGGTTGATCTTTGTGAGTGGTTGGCTCATGATCGGACTCTTCCATAACGGGGCTTTGATGTCTAAGCCTACAATTTGATTGAGCCATTTCCCTTCTATTGGAAATTTATAGGACGATTCAACATATAGCTAAAATAATGGGGAAAATTAAAAGGATATTGTCCTTTTAGAAACTATTTAGGAAAATATTGTTGTTTTCAAACTATTTGTAAAAATATTGTTTTTTTTTAAATAAGTCGAGGGTTGAAAATTCGACCTAGATAGGTCGAATTTTGAACCCTCGACCTTCCTTTCACTTGTACGTCGAACTTTGAACCTTCGACCTTGCTCTTCCTAACATTATTATTGAGTCTGTTTAATTATCATTCCGGAGACCTTCCTCTATCAAAAGATCGTATTTCTAAATTTTCATAAGGTCCCCTAGAATTCTTTCCAAAGCTTGTTGAATATTTTTTACGGATTCTGTCATCTCAGCAAGTCTGACTAAATAACGAGCTAATGAATCTCCTTCTTTTTGCCACTGAACTTACCAATCAAATTCGAGAGCGAGATTATGAGAGAGAGCAAGAGTGAAATTTTGAGCGTGAGCGAGAGCGAGAGCGTGAACGAAATAGCGAGATTTTGATAGAGAGCAAGAATACCGTACAAATTTCCTCTTTTTTTTCCTTTTTAATTATTACACATTCCACCTTCTTCTTTCTAATTTTTTTTTTTAATTTTTCATTTTATAAAAAACAATTTCTAAAAATATTTTATTATTTTATTTAAACTCTAAAAAAAATAAATTAAAAAAATAATAACTCATAAAAATAAAAAAATGTAAATCAAATATCTCATTTATATAAAAATAATTACAAAAATCAATATGTTCCACAAGACGGACGTCGTTGATTTCGAGCTGGTTGTCGTCGCCGACTTCGAACTTGAGGTTGCTTGGGTTCTTTTTTATGTTACTCTGGTACCTCTACAGGCGCTTCATAATATAAATATTCATTATGCTCTCCACGACCCCGACCATGTCCATGCACGTATGAAGACGAAGGACCAGCCTCTGAGTCATAATGTCCTGAACCAAATGTTGGTATCATCATCATCGGACTAACATAATTAGTTTGACTCTGCATCTGTGTCATAGGGGGCAACTCTTCCACATTATGTGCAACCTCATCAAACTCATCCTCTTCCCGAACAGGTCCTCTACGTCTAGGAGCTGGTGAAGAAACAATAGGTATATCGTACATATAATGAATTTCCTCCATATAGCTTTGGTTGTCACTACATATAGCAAGAACCTGGTTCGGATCATTCGCAACCTCATGGAGTCTACTGTTGTTCGATCTCTGTGAATTATAAAACAATTAGACAATATTTAAAATAAATTTAAATTAAAAAAATAGATAATATTCATTCATTTACCAGATGACCCACAGCTGCTCCCGGACGAGTGACGTAGCGCCTTGTGATATTATTATACCAATGAATATATTTGGAGTGACATCTGTGTCAAATTGTTCAAGAGAAACCCCCACTGCAATAAACTTTACACGATAGTGCCATCGCACTACCAAATGTGCAACTTTTTCGGACCAATCTCCAATCCTTAGGTCAATATCATGCAGTACGGGTTCAGTATTACAAGGCGATGGGACATCCTACTGAAAACCGAATTGTCTCATCACCCTGTCAGGAAGATGCCACTCACCAATGTGAAAACATATGAGAGGACTCATCGTCCGCCATATGTTTTGACCATTCATACAAAAATTAGGCAAAGTATGCACAATAATTTTGTACGGCTCCCAAATAACCTGAAACACAAAATATTATATTAGAGAATATTAAAGACAAATACAATAAAAATGTGAATAAAATAATCAATTAGGTTTAGTGTAATGTACCTGTTCAGGTTGAAGCAGATCAAACATATATCTATACTGGTTGACTACATGTGTGGCTGTCCTAGTCACACAAATTTTGTCTCTCCACCTAAATTTTTAAATTGATAATTTAGAATTTAAATTAACTAGATCAGTGATATAAAAATTAAATTGAATTAAAACAACATACCGAGAACCGTAGGCTCGTCCAACTAACTGAGCGTCATTAACATGATGTAGCTGTGGAGCCATTGTTGGAAATCGCTCCCAAGCCCATAGTTGCAAAAGTATGAGAGGCCCACTATCTCTCGAACCTTAGGTCTTGTTGCTTTGCATAGTTGTCTATACAACCATGTCAAGCATGCTCCACCCCATGAATACCGCCCCACATCATGGAGGTTAGCTAACAGTGGCAGGAACATCAAGTGAACAAAATGACTTGATTTATCTGAAAATAGACTTCCACCCATCATTTGTAGTATATATGCTCGCGCATATCTTATGACGGTTTCCTCGTCTACATCATCTGTGAGCTCACGAAATTGTGTTCCTAACCATATTAAACTTAACCTCGATCCTTTAATCTTGTCGGCAGGTGGGGTCGCACCGAGGTACAGTTGACAAACTTCTAACCAGTCATCGTACATCACTCCGGTGATCGGCTCACCGTCAACAGGTAACCCCAACAACACTTCTATGTCTTGTAAAGTGATAGTGCACTCTCCAACAGACATATGGAATGTATGCGTCTCGGGCCTCCATCTCTCGACCAAGGCTGTGATCAGATGCCAGTCCAACTGAATAAATCCTGCCTCTCGACGTCTGCAAGATATTTCTCCAGTAGTACGATCTCGCCATACAACATATGATCGATGAATGGACTGGTCGTACAAAACATCGGGATCAACAGGTCCTGGGTTTATCTTGACGCTCCAATGCATCCCTTATTTCTGCTCTTCTTTTCTCGAAATAGTTCACGCATTTGAAGAATGTTATCTGAGCAAGAGCATTTATAGGCAACATTCGAGCTCCTTTGAGGACTCCATTTATGCACTCTGATAGATTTGTCGTCATCCACCCATATCTGAATCCTCCATCATGTGCTTGAGTCCATTGCTCTAAACTAATGTTGTCAAAAAAACTTAGACAGCTCCGATTTATTCCTTTGATATCTTCAATTGCTTTGTTGAACTTTTGAATTTGAAACTGACACCCGACACGATAAACATAATTTTTCAATGAATTAAATTTATACTTTTTATTGAAGTTGCTGACGATATGTCGTAAGCAGAAACGATGGTGACATTTCGGTCCCGTCCAACCATTTGCTGGGTTGTTCACTGCTGCAATTATACCAGCATGTCGATTTGAAATTAAACACACCTCTTCGTGTGTTACAATTTCTCTCAGGTGTTTCATACTTAGTGATCTCGAACAAGCCATCATACCGAGCGGTACTGTTCATGTAACAAGTGGCAAGCATTCGGCATTCCATGCTCGCATTTTATGGCCGTTTGCTCACATTTTAACATGAACTACGAAGATTTTATTGAGGACTACTACAAATTGTCAACGTATGCTGAATGTTACTCTCCTCAATTTCAACCTATACCGCATGAAGATTACTGGATCATGCACCCTAATATGCCTGTCTTACATCCTGATCCATCGTTGTTGAGAAGACCTGGTAGACCGAAAAGTTCACGTTATCACAACGAGATGGATTGGACAGAACCAGCCACTCGACAACAATGTGGATTTTGTAACCAGTTAGGACATAATCGAAGGAAGTGTCCTTCGTTACTAAGACGGGCTCCAGATAGTTAGGGATTGAATAATAAATAATTTTTTTATTATATATTCATTTTATTGTATATTCAATTTTTTTATTATAATTTATTGTATATTCAATTTTTTTTATAATAATCTACTGTATATTCAATTTTTTTTTTTTTGTAATCAATAAAGTTTTACATTATAATAATCTAATATATTCAATTTATTCAATTTATTGTCTAATGATTATTCAATTATAGTATAATAATCTAATATATTCAATTATAGTCTAATGATTATTCAATTATAGTATGATTATTAGCTCTTTTTTCTCTTTTATATATATATATATATATATATGGAAAGTTCAAATAAAGTGAAGACTCCCGCTCTCTCCTAAGATCTCGCTCTCTCCTAAGATCTTGCTCTCGCTCTCTCCTAAGATCTCACTCTCTCACTCTCACTCTCACTCTTAGCTAAGATCTCGCTCTCGCTCTCTCCTAAGATCTCGCTCTCTCTTTCATTTCTTCTGGAAAAATCACAAACACTTTTTTGATTATGGATCTAAACTCAATGCATAATCTTAGCATTCAATGTGTATTCCTGAATAATCTCATTTTTCAATTATTCAACCATTTCATTTTACCAAGTTCAATGTTAGTCAGATTAGTCAATATAAACAAAATCTCACTCTCTCCAACATTCTCGCTTTGAATCTCGCTCTCTCCTAAAATCTCGCTTTGAATCTCGCTCTCTCTTAAAATCTCGTTCAACATCTCGCTTTGAATCTCGCTCTCTTCTTAATCTGCTTCAGCTCACTTATCTCCTTAATTGCTATGAAGTTTCAACATGTGTGTAACCTTCGACAACCTAATATAAAAAAATTTGTTCGTAGACAAAGCTAATTCGGAATTGTTTTTCATTCTAAGGCATAACTTGTATCCATGCGCTTCATATTCGCCTGGAGTTCGCTCCCAGAAATATAGCCATCCCCACCCCCTCACGTCAATCCCACAAGCTTTCGAAATGATAATAAAATGCATTGGTTGTTAGAAGCAGCTCGAGTACACAAATACATATAGTATACCATCTCATTACTTTATTTCCTCTATGAGGGAAAAAGAAAAGTAATAAAACTGCAATCTCGAGGGTGGATGTGTGTCGAAACTTCAACCTTCGACAACCTAAGCGAGATTCGCGAGATTTCCCTTGTCGAGGGTTGAAGTTTCGGCCTATGTATTGTTTCCAAGTTTTTCTTTATTCATCGAGTTCTCAACGTTCGACCTCCACATTAGTCGAGTTCTCAACTTTCGACCTCTAGCCTTGAACTCCCAAAATAACAATATTTCTCTAATAAGTTTTGAAAACAACAATATTAATATTAAAGGTCCTAAAATAATGGGTCTATTTTGGACAAATAGCAAAACCATTTTTATTTTAGAAAAATGTCAACTTATTCAATTGAAACCAAAATTCAAAATTCACACCGGAGAGATACCCTCAATTTGAAATATTCAATCTATAGAAAACAAAGATAGTATAAAATCTAGAAGATATAACAATTATACTTTTAAAATATAGAAAAATTTTCACAGATAGAAAAAAAAATGTCAAATTATTTACAGAAATAATAAAAAAGAAAAAAAAACTGATAGATACAGATAGACTTCTATCAACATTTGTCACATAGTATCAGTGATAGACTTCTATTCATTTCTATCACTGATAAACATTGATAAATTTTTATCCGCCTTTATTAAAGAAGATTAAATTCTATTTTATATAAATATTTTTCTTATTTTTGTATTTTTGAAAATCCCTATAAATATATTTATAGATAATTCGTATAACAAAATTTATATAAAAGTGGTGACATTGATTCTTAAAAAAATCAGCAAAGGAAATCTACAGTGGACTAAAGTACACTCAATTTAAAATGTTAAAAAATATAGAAGATATAATTCTTATACTTTAATTAATTAAGAGGTACTTATCCACAAAAATTAATTAAGAGATAATCAATATAACAAAATCTACCTGAGAAGAAATATCTAGCTGAAAAAATCAATAAATTTGTTACACTATGTTAAAAAAAATATGAAAAAAAAATCAAATTCACCCATTAACTATACATAGCTCAAGCCATTTAGAAATTTTAAAAATGGATAAACTTTGTCATAATAAAACTGAGGGAAGCAATGCGAATGGTATAAACTTTAAAGCACGGTTTAATTCTAAATTCAGTACTTGAAGATGAAAAAGCGGAAAAAGATCGAGGGTGAGATCGTAGATCTTGCTGTACGTAATCCGTAAGCTATAGTTTTTTAAAAAAGAAAATTTAATTGTTTTAAAGTTTAAATGCTGAAAAGATTGAATATCTCTAGTAATTCGATTCATAATTATAAGATAATATCTCAAATTCTAAGGGAAGTTGCCAAATGATTTGAAAAACTAAATAATATACTTTGCCTAAACCTAGACGACAGAAGTGTTTTATCGTTTTTGTCTTTAAATTGGAAGAAGAAATTTTACATAATTAAATATAGATTCATAATTATAAGCTGAAAAATACGATAAAATGCTTATGCGATCTAGGTTTAGGCAAAGTGTATTTATTTAGTTTTTCAAATCATTTGGCAACTTCCCTTAAACTAAAACTTCAAAAGGGCTATATTGTTCGGGTAGGGGTATACTGGTTTTTCACCTGGTCCTACATCCGATCGGGTATGGGCCGGGCCAATTTGTTTTTTTATTTATATTTATATATAATTTTTGTTCTTTAAATACTCATTGATATCATGATGTGTTGTCTTCTAATTTATCTATTTCATGAAAAATGTAGGTTATAATGGAACTAGATATGAAGGTTCATCCTAATGACCATTTTCCTGCAATCCTTCATGTTGTTCCCACGTAGGAAAGACCATCCCTAAAATTAAGAAAAAACTAATTTCGACACAATTAGCCATGTTTAGACAAACATGTTTTGCTTCAATAGACCACTAATTCAATATATTTTTCTTCAAGAGGTAGAGGAACCTAGGAGAGATGTTATTAGCTTTAATCTTATGGGGAATAAGGTATCCTTCGGTCAAGTAGAGTTTAACCTTATCACATGACTAAAACATCAAACTAGAACTGTGAGGGGAAAAAATTCTTTTGTTAGAGTTAGAGTTAAGTAACTAAATGATTGTAACGACCCGACCCCCTAGGACTCAAGTTAGACCATTACTAAACATATACATGCATGGAACTGAAAACGACACCCCTTTATAATGAATTAAATGCTAAATAAATAAGGAAATTTCAAAAGACATTCATTAAATTCAAATATTAAAAACAGACAATAGGGTACCCATAAATCATAAATGATAATAAATAGGTCTGAAAACAAATCTTAGTAGTAAGTTTCAAACATCAAAACTAAAAGTTGAAAAACATGAAAAGGAATCTAAATATCATGAGCGGAAGCATAGAACTGATCCCAGTGGCTCAATCACGGATTCCACTTATCAATCGCCAGTACATCTCTACCTTTATCTGAAATAACAACAAGAGAAAAAATTAGTATAAAATACTCAGTAAGTAACCCCACTACTGAGGTCAGGCTAGGCATCTATATCCTCTAGATGTCTACCTCTAGTGGAATATATAAACTTCTCTGGTCCTCATGGGACACATACATACATGAAAAACTTATTTCTATCATACTGTAGTTAAGTATGTCCGCTACCTCTAGTGAATCCCAAAGGAAACACAACCCCTTGTGAATCTCAAAGGAAACACAACCCCTGGTGAATCCCGAAGGAAGCATAATATTTGGTGAATCCTGAAGAAAACACAATATTTGGTGAATCCTGAAGGAAATACAATCTGGTGAATTCCAAAGGAAGCACAATATCTAGTGAATCCCGAAGGAAACACGATCTGGTGAATCTCGAAGGAAACACAATATCTGGTGGATCCCGAAGGAAACACAATCTAGTGGATCCCGAAGAAAACACAATCTGATGAATCCCAAAGGAAACACAATATTTGATGAATCCTGAAGGAAACACAATATCTAGTGAATCCCGAAGGAAACATAATCCGGTGAATCCCGAAGGAAACATAATATCTGGTGAATCTCGAAGGAAACACAATATCTGGTGGGCATCTAACTAATAGTGAGGACACTATCACAATCTCAACATCACAAGTATCACAACATGGTTCTATAACATACATATACATCTCATCATCATGATTCTACAATATACATATACCTCTTCTCATCCTAGTCTCATAACATACATATACATCTTATCATCATGGTTCTATAATGCACATACAAATTTCTTCATCATAGCTCTACAACATACATATGCATCTCATCATCCTCAGATTCAGCAAGATCTCCAATAAAAAATAATATACTCAAATCATATTAGTATTCAAACATCTCTATGTGCAACTAGTCTTTTAAACCCTCAGCAAGGCATACATAAACATCAAACTATCAATATATCCTCAACATTAAAAATCAAAACACACAAAATAGTAATATATCAACTGAGGTGCTTGAAATATACATGGGATTCCTAAACTTTCATTTCTTTTACCTAGGGGTATAAATTTTCACCCTTCCACTGTAAAAAACCATACCCACTCTTTTCTCGTGGATGTCCTAACTGATCACAGAAGAAGGCAGCTCTTTTACCCCTTATCATGTATACCCATTACACGTTTGTTTTATTTTCTTCTTATATATATATATATATATTCTTTTCAGCACATACTTTGTCTTGTTAGCTATCTCTTTCTTTCTTTTTTTTTTTTTAGCAAGTATATAAATCACATATTTTCTCCCTCATTATACATTACCACCTATCATGGATGATGCTCTCTAATTAGTGGGGCCTTTTGGAGTGATAATAACCCTATGACCTCATAATGAAATTCTAAGCAAGCAAGACTGCAAGAGTCAAGATAGATAGATAAAGAACCCAAAGATGCAGGAGAGAAATGAACCAAAATTTTTTAAAAATGGCCTAAAAATCATAAATGTCGTCTTCCTACCTAATTTCATGCCAACATGTTTCAAAAGAGTGCATTATCGACTAGTCATCGTGAGGAATAAGGCAACAAAGCAAGCAACATGCACGCAATCAACATTGTCTAAACACAGCTCTCTAGAACCCCAAACTATATGATCACGAAAAAGATACTCCAGATCCAAATACCTTACCCCTAACTTTTAAAACACATGCTGTCCTCAATGTGATAGAAGTAAAAGCAAGGGGATCAGAAAACTTCCATGAAGAATGAAATGAAGGAATGATTTGGCTCCCTCGATTTAAGCTCTTTTGCACCAACAAACCTAACAAAACAAATATTAATTGGAAACATTAGGCTCAAAGATAAAGGAACAGATTCGTTACGGACAAGGTTCGCCATTGAGAGAAAATGCGGAAGAAAATTTTAGAGAGAAACAACTAATACCATGTTAAACTCAGAAGTGAATAAAGCTCTATTCACTTTATTGAATGGTCAACACAGGCTTATATATGCCAAGTGTATGAACAAGTAAAACAGAATAAAATAATGACTAACTCATAAAATGGACTATTTTACAATTCTAATACTATTGAACATTTTTAGTATTAAGATCTATCTTTTAAATCCAAAAACGATTAGTTATCAAGGATGTATCAACATGAGCATAGTTTAAACAGAATAAAACATGTTTTCTTAAGTATGATGGTCAAAGGTTCGAATCATCACGTTAAAAAAAGTTTATCCTTGTTGTCACATGGTTTGTTACGTTTAATGAAGTGCACGTTAGCGTGATTGTAAGAGTCCAGTGTTCATAAGAACATGACATGGCCAATTACAATAATAAGTTAAGTGAATGATATTTGATGCAATATTATTATGGTCTTCATGCTTTATAATGCTAACCTGCAAGTATATGGTTTCAAGTTTTAATCCAGTGATTGAGTTCAAATATTATTCATAGGATTGGACTCCACATGACAACGACAACAAATTTGTATTTTGAGAAAGAGAGGACTTGTAAAACAAAAAAAAATGGTTTTGATGTCTAAGTCAATAAGAGAAATAAATAATAGAGAAGAAGTCATAAGTTTTTTAGATACTCCTATAGAGCTATGATGGTCTATTTATAGGAAATTAGATCTACGATTTATCCTAATCCTACTAGGATTAAGATATGAGATTTAACCCTCCTAAGATTAGGACATGATTTTTCTTAATCCCAAACAAGGTAGATTAAATCTTATCTTATCTCATTTTATCTTGATTTTATCTTAATCTTCATTTTACTTTATCTTACTTTGATTTTGGGCTTTATTTTGTCTGGCTAAAATTCATCCACAATATTAGCACCCACTCCTAAGTTAGGGTTTGTAGTTGACTATATTTTTATGGGCTAATATTTTAAGAAACCAACTTGGATGTACAATCTCCCTTTCTATCGATGCTTCCCACTGCAAGACTTATCTCAGACTTTGGGGGTGTTGAGCCTATCAAGCAAAGCCCTTTTGAGGTCTAATCGATTTTCAATGCACTTCTTCACCTCATGGCACATTTATGCGCTAAATCGTGTCAGGCCCAGCCCAAGGATAAGCCTAGAAATTAGAACATTGCTCTCCTAATCCATGGTGGGTCTCGGATCTTGAGCAAACCTGGAATATTATTTGACCAAACATATCAAGGCTTAACCATCTTTCTAGTATCCTTCCCTGTCCTGTGGGTGGAGTTATGGTTACTTCACTCATCATTTTCCCTAATGGATTGTTGCTTTTTCTTATCTTCAATAATCATATAGCTTGATCATCATTCTTGTAGTTTCTTTACTTATCTTCAATAATCGTGTTGCTTAATCATCAGTCTCGTAGCTTCTTTGCATATCTTCACTTAATTGAGGTTAATTTGCTTATCTTTTGTGGTGAACTTTAGTCTGAGTTGAGGTTGTCCACAGATTTTGGACTTTAAATTTGGTTAGTTGACTATGGGGTGGTTAGCCCCTAGTTCTTCACCACATATCTTTACTCAGAAATTTGTTAAAGTCCTAAATTGGGTTTAGCAATGTTCTCTTTCGAGAGTAATTAAGTCTTCTTTTAAGGTTCTTCAATTAGTTTCATAAAATCTTGCATTCAAATAATTATCCTATATAGTTGCATTGCTTCCCAAATTCTTTAAAACAAATATTCCTTTGTAGATTCTTCACGTACTTTAATGAATCAATAACTTGAGATAC
>NW_028326240.1:2250594-2275594 GCF_027475165.1 Benincasa hispida | reverse complement strand
CTGAAGTCCAGTTATTTCTCCAGCATGCGATCAGGCTACATATCCTCCCAGTGTGGGAACGTCTGAACTATAGAGTCGTATAGTCCCTTTCATTTCGGCCGACAGTTCGGCTTCCATTAGGACATTCCGAATGATATAGGGGGAATACCTCCAGCTCCTATGCCGAAGAACGTTTTACATTACTGGAGATTATGCATGAGACGCAAGACCTCGTCTCAGGTATTCTTGCTGGCCCGTACATTGGATCCACACACTCATGTTACCCCACGGTTCAAGGATTGGTGGTTAGCAAAGCACGTGAACTACTTCGAAGGTAAACGTCATTTGTTAGTGACTAGTGCTATTCCTCCCCCAGCACCGCCGAGATTACCCAAAGTAGAGGGATCAACCATGGGGGGAAGCAACTTTGCCTGATTGAGGAGGTGGCGGCGATCGTACAAAAAGATGCTTCCAAACCGGTTGAGGAGGACAGTCATAGTAGTACCGGTGATCGTTGTTGGAAGCGACCCTCTAAAAAACACAGGGCCTCAGATGCTGATTTTTTTGAGAGGGTTCAAAATGATCTAGTGGCTTCTGACACTCTCAATCTACTGGTATGTTGTCCCTATATATAAGTCTGCTCGTCTCTTTTTTTTTTTTTTTTATTTAAAAAATTGCATGGTTTACATTTAGTCTCCACTTCTGCAGTCACCCCTGAACCTCTCTCTTCAAGGATTTGAAGCCTCACAAAGCGAAGAATCTTTGGTGGGCCCTTTTGCCGTTGACTTAGCCGTTGAAGGCGTTGGTACCTCCGAAGTACTGCCGATGGATCCCGTGCCAAAGTCCTGTCCAGTGCATGCTATCCCCGTGACATCCCTTATGTCAAGGAGGCGGTGGTCGTCAGGAATATCGAGGCTTCAGATTACGTAGCCAAGGAAACTAATTCCCCCTTGGTGCCTGTAGAAAGAAGGGTTCTCCAACCCGGAGAAGCGTCGAAGGTCTTGGCAAGTCCAAGTGGCAGTGAGTCCCCGAGGTAAGTAGATAGGGCACTACCCCCGGTCATCCCCGAGATTTCCGAGTTTTGTGCTGCCACTGTAGTTTCTGACGTTCGACGCCATGCAACCTCGGTTATGTGGGAGACTATGCACAAGAAGATAATGCGTACTCCTTTCGAGAAGGTTCTTAGTCTGGAGAAAGAAACACATGAGATATTTCGAGCCATTTCCGACATTTGTGGTGCCAATCTCCCTCCTCTCAGAAAAGTTGTTGATGAGTACTTTCGAAACGTGGAGAAGTACAATCAGTTTCAATTATCCAATTCCTCTAATTAACTCAAACAAGTAAGGAGCAATGTCTGAAGGAGGATAAGTCTGATCTGGAGAAGATACTGTACAGTGAGAGTAGTGTTTTTGCTAAACGAAAGGCGCTACTTGAACGCGACTCCTAGGCCTTACAAGAAGGAAAGACACTACTAGCCAGGTTGGAGGCCATCAGGGCCGAACGGGTTGAAATATCGCTACTGATTTCTGAGAGCGAAGGCCTTTTGACTCGGCATAAGCTTGAGGCCTCGGAGATGCGGGGGGTGATAAATAAGATCGAGGCCACCTCAATCCTTTCTGACAAGGATGTCAAAGCTTTGGATGTCCTATGCCATGTGCTGGAAGCGATGCAACATGAGCTGAGGAACTACCACTGGGTACCTTGACTTGATGTTGCTCGTCTTATTGGATTAGGCGTACTCTTAGGCATAGCTACTGGATTCGACTATTGTAGCGCTGAAACATCTTAAATGGAAGTTTTTTTTTTTTTGTCATTTTCTCAGTGATGTTCTCTAGCACCTTGTAGCCTCCTTTAAATTTATGCATCTCTTATTTGTTTATTTATCCATATATTTATCTATTTATTTATTTTACTCATGTACATGCACATATTTTTTTTTATCACGGGACTGAACTTAAATTTCTTTAAGCTGTCTACGTACCCTCTATAATGACAGGGATCAAGTCGTAACGTATTTCGTACAAAGGTTTTTTTGTTTTGTTTTATGTGTAAAACTTCTTGAGAAACTTGTCATTGATTGGGTCAATTCTTAGCCCATCCTGATCAATTATCTTGTACGTTCCGTTTGTGTAGACTTCCTTGACGACGTAGGGTCCATCCCATTTAGGTGTAAACTTATTCCCCGTATGTCTTGTTGTGATAATTGGTCTCTTTACGGCGAGCACTAGATCACCTACTTGAAAGGACCGAGGCTTTACATGCTTATCGAAGGCCTTAGACATTCTTGCCTAGTAACATTCCAGCGCTTGCTGAACTTCTAATCATTTTTCATTCAGTGCTTCCAACTTTTGGAGCCGCAGTTTGGCGTTGTCTTCTGTAGTCAGCCCTTATTGCACTGCCATTCTCAGCGATGGAATTTCTCTTTCCAAAGGAAGGACAACTTCTACCCCATAAACGAAAGAGTACGGGGTGACTCTTGTAGGGGTACGGTGAGTGGTGTAATAAGCCTACAATGCTTCACCGATCTTCTCTTGCCAATCTCTCTTCGACTTGGAAATAATTTTCTTCAGCAAGTTGCACAATGTCTTGTTAAATGCCTCAGCCAACCTATTTACGGCGGCGTTATATATAGATGACTTGTACTGCTTAAATTTGAATTTTTCACACAACCTATCCATCAAACTATTGGAAAATTGTATTCCATTATCTGTTACGATCGATGGAGAATACCGTATCGATAAATGATGTGAGTGCGGATAAAATCTACCACGTTTTCTTTCTTAGCTCCTTTAATGCTACAGCCTCAACCCATCTTGAGAAGTAGTCAGTGGCTGTGAGGATGTAGGAGTGCCCTGTTGTCGACTTAGGTGTTATAGAGCCGACCAGATTGAGCCCCCATGCTTCAAAAGGCCACGAGGCTATGGTTGGATGTAGAGGCTCGGGCGGTTGGTGAATGAAATTCGCATGATATTGACAGGCTTCACATTTCTTTGCATAATCCATTGAGTCCTGGATCATTCCTGACCAATAATAACCCATTCTTCTCAGCTGAAATTGTAGCTTTGGTCCTGCTTGATCCACACCGCATACGCCTGAGTGTACCTCCTCCAAAGCCTTCGCTAACTCTTCCTTACTGAGGCACCGAAGGAAAAGTCCTTCAAGGGATCAACGGTATAAGACCCCTTTGTAGTAAATGAAATGCGCAACCCTCATACGAACCTTGATTTTACGGCAGGAGTCATCCGGGAGCCTTCCATGTTCAAGGTAATCTATGATGGGCTGCCGCCAGTCTTCCTTATTGGTTAGGTAGACTTATATCACATTCGTTTCCCCATATGCGGTCTCATTCGGAGGTACAACCCATCTCTACCAAAGCGATATATTAAAGGGCACATTATCCAGGTCCGTTAAAGCAGTGGCTAGGTTTGCCAAGGCATTTGCTTTCTTGTTCTCTATCCTCGGGACATGTTCCAATGCCACGCTTTCGAACTTCTCTATCAAATGAAGAGCGTAAGTGAAGTAGGGTTTCAAGTCGTCATGCTTCACCTCGTACTGGCATAAGAGTTGATTGATTATCAACTTTGAGTCGCCGAAGATTTCTATACAGGCTACTTCAATCTCTAAGGCCATCTGGAGACCAATTATCAAAGCTTGGTATTCGGCGACGTTGTTTGAACATGACTCAGTAAGTGAAAAGCTATAAGGCAGCATGTGCTTTTTTGGCGAAATGAGGACGATACCTGCCTCCGCACCACTTTTTCGTGCGGCACCATCAACGAACATGACCCACAGTCTAGAGGTCTTTGTGAAGAGAACTTCATCATCAGGCAAGTCTTCACTTAACTCCCAATCCGATGGAACTGGGTGATCTGTCAGGAAGTCAGCCAATATCTGCCCTTTAATTGCCCTTTGTGATACATAGACAATGTCGTACTGTTGAAGCATGATTGCCCATTTAGCTAAACGTCCTGAGATGGCCGACCTGGACAGGACGTATTTGATGGGGTCAGCTTTCACAATTAAGTGAACTGTGAAGGCCTGCATGTAGTGCCTCAACTTTTCTATGGCGAAGAAGAGCGCGAGGCACGTCTTCTCTACAGGGGAATAATTGATCTCGGCTCCATTTAGGGTTTTACTCAAGTAATAGAGAGCGCGTTCTTTTCCCTTTTGTCTTTCTTGTGCCAATAGTGCCCCCAGTGATCTCTCTTGCGCTGTAATGTATAGTATCAACGACTTGCCTGCTCTGGGGCTCCTAAGACAGGAGAGTTGATCAGGTACCTCTTTATGTTATCAAAAGAATTCGACAGGCCTCGTCCCATTCGAATTTCTCTCCCTTTCTCATTAGTCTTTGAAAGGGTTGACACCGCTTCGCCAGGTTAGAAATAAACTTCTGGATGTAGACCAGACGTCCTTGCAAACTTCTTAGCTCATGTAGATTTCTTGGTCTTGGAATCTTATGGATGGCATCAATCTTAGATTGGTCTATCTCTATCCCTCGATGTCTCACAACGAAACCTAGAAACTTTCCTGAATTTACGCCAAAAGCGCATTTAAGGGGGTTCATCTTTAACTGGTACTTTCGCATGCGATCGAACACGGTCCTTAGATCTTTCAAATGGTCCTGTCGTCGCTTGGTCTTGACCATAATGTCATCCACATAACATTCCACATGTTTGTGCAACATATCGTCAAACACCTCCTGCATGGTACATTGATAAGTAGCGTCGGCATTCTTCAACCCGAAGGGCATTACCTTGTAATAGTATATCCCATTTGGGGTTCGAAATGCCGTCATTTCCTTGTCTGCGAGGGCCATCCGTATCTGGTTATATCTGGAAGATCTGTCCATGAAGGATAGGGCCTCATATCCCATTGTCGCATCGACCATGATTTCTGTGATGGGCAATGGAAAATCGTCTTTGGGACAGGCGCTGTTTAGGTCGTGAAAGTCAACACAAACACGAAGCTGTCCATTCTTTTTTCTAACCGGGACGTGTTGGCTATCCACGTTAGATATTTAACTTCAGGAATGAACCCAGCCTCAATCAGTTTATTGACCTCAACCTCAATCTGGGGGATAAGTTTTGGCCGAAAGCGTCGTTGAGCCTGCTTAACGGGTCGACACCCCTGTTTGATCGTGAGATGGTGGACTGCTACTTTTGGATCTAGTCTCAGCATCTCTTTGTATGACCAGGCGAGAATATCCCTGTATTCGGTGAGTAAACTCATGTATTCGTCCTCCTCCTTTTCCGAGAGAGACGCACTGATGAAAGTCGGACGCGGCTCTTCTATGGTGCCCAGATTGACCTCTTTTAGCTCATCCACCGTGGATTGACCACCGTCCTCTAGCCCTTACGAAGCGTCCTCCACTTTCTCTTCGGTCGTACCTTCTTCGGATTCTTCGGTGATGGTGATGTGGTGGCACGAAGTTTCGCCTTCCTCCTGCTCTAGATTTCCATTCTGAGGATTGGTGAAAACGACGTTGTGCCTCTTTACTTTGAGTGTGCCCTCACTTGTGTTTAGAGTAACTAAGGTCTTTCTCTTCATGCGTGAGGGGATGGTACTACGGATTTCTCCATCACTTCTTGCCTCTCCTGATGGCTTCTGGTCCGATAACGCTTCAGCGTTTTTAAGGTTGATTCGCTGCCAGATGGACGCTCGAGGTATCAGCCCCCTCTTTCTTGTAGTTGTTTCGAGGGCGTCAGCGCAGGATCTTCCTTTCCCCTTTGTCTTACTAGGGACATATTGATCGAGGAGATATTTAGCCCTCTCGTGCTTTAAGCGATCAAAAATGGGAGTGCGGGGTTTTCTTTCACTCTCATTTGGAACTGTGCCTAGTCTTTCGAAGGCTGACGGTTGCACCACCACTGGCGATTGACAGATGATTTTCTCATTTTCTTCATTTGGCAGAGTTAACCTTCGAAAGACTAAGCGTCGAGTATCTCTGGGAATAGTATGGAGGCTTCCCCTTTCTGCTTCTGTCATGCTTAATCTTTCGAAGACCAAGGCGCGTGCGGCAGGTGGTCTAATACGATCGAAGGCTGAAGCTCTTTTATCTTTGTCCTCTTTCTTTCCTGTATCATTAACTTCTTCCGCAGTGATATGATTGTTGTTGGCCACTTTCCCCTTCGCCTTTCTGATTATGCAAAGTGGCTCTAATGGCTCATATCCGAGACCCGCCCTCGACGTGGGTATAGCGTGTCCCTCTTGCAAAAGCTTCTTTTAGGTTGGCGAGAATCGGGGTTGCTCGTAAATCTTCAAACTTTTAAACTCAGTGTGAGTTGTGAAGTCATAGTCCACCTTCGCCAATAGCTTGTAAGCTTTGGGATCGAATCTGTCTTTCGTTCGCCTCTCGGGCAGCTTTGACCAGTCACTTCTGCCTCCGGCTTGTGGACTTCCTGCTTCGTTATCGGCATGAGGGGTGTGATGAAACTCTTCTTTAGAATTTCTATGTCGCCGACCTGCAAACCTTTTAAGCATTCCGTAAAAGGTAACTTACCCTTGTTTCGTCTAGACAAAGGGACGTAGCGCAGAATCGAAAGTTTTGAGGCTTTCTTGCCCCTCACCACGGATGTTTCTCCAACGTCGAGGGACATTCTATTCTCTTTTAGGCTGGAGGCTCGTACCTTGCTACCTGCCCTTTTCTCCATGTCTACTGATGACTTCGACCGGGATCCACCCACTTTCTTTGTCAACAAGTTCTCTGTCGGCATCGTCTCACCAGAATTCTCGCTCTTTAGGTAAAACTTTGCATTTGCAAAGTGAGACTCAACTTCAGAAAACGGATTAGAATCTGCTTCGACCTTCTTAATCCCGTCTTGGTAAAACTTGAAACACTGATGTAGTGTCGATGTAATCACACCATTCCCATGAATCTAAGGGCGTCTCAATAGCAGTTTGTAGGTGGTCTTTGAGTCTATCACATGAAACAGCGCGTCAGCCTTCAGATCGCCAATGAGGAGCTCCAAGCATATCATGCCTATCGCCCTTTGGCTGCCTTGATTGAAACCCTGAATTACTAATTTACTGTTTGATAGCTCTTTCATGAGTATGCCCAATTGTTTCATAGTCGTCTTTGGAATTATATTGATGGAAGATCCGTTGTCGATAAGGATTCGACCCACTCTCTGTTCTCGAATGTATCCAGAGACGTACAAAGGTCTATTATGAAATTTGGATCCCAGTAGCAGATCTTTGTCTGAGAAGCCTATGGATGTGCAACACAAGGCATAAGCATGTGCTGCGGGGGTCGATGCACCAGAGGTGTTGGATTCTAACAACGCTTTAATAAGGGTCGTCTTAGCTTCTGGCGGGAGTGAAAGCAGGTTGTCTATGTTGAATAGTGACAAACCCTTTGGTTCTTCTGTCGACTTTAATGGGCCTGGAATGGTATCTTCCTTTTCCTTGATACTGACAGCATGACATGTGACAATCTCTGGTATCTCCTCTGAACCCCAATTGCAGAAGTTCTTAGGGAGGAAATCTGCTAAGGTCATCTGTTTTCTGGGACGAGGAATATCCTTGTCTCTCCCGTCGACAACCTTGGACCTTTGAGCCTTTTTCCTAACCTTCCCTTTTTGTGCCTTGCTCCCTCCCTTATAGTTTCTATGAGAGCGTAGCTCTTTCTGGATAAAGTCCAGTCTTTCCTTCTTACGGCGCGCCACAAGGATTCAACCTTCGTTATCGTCATCGTCAATGCGCTCTTTTTCGTTTGGAGTGTCTGTAGTTTGGAACTCCAGCAGAAACCGCACAACCACAAGTTCGAAGCTCCCAAACTGGACCGAACTCTCCCTTTCTTCATAAAATATGGTTGGTGGCGCCACGTTTGGAGTTACCGTCATCGCAATATGATTCATTTGGAGCACCTCGTCTAGATCCAACTTTATTTTCTTTTCAAGGGCCAATTTGAGGATCAATTCCTTCAGTACGAAACATTTTTCGACCGAGTGGCTAATGACCCTGTGATACTTGCAGTAGTTGGGATCATCCACCTTGCCGGCCTGTTCCGATCGTCTACATTCTGGCAGTTGGATAAGGTGATTCTCCAGTAGTTGCTCAAGCATATCCGCTACGTCAGAGTCGGGGAATGGGTAGACTTTTTCCTATCGTTCCTTTAGGGTTGGGTGACGTCTTTCGCTTTCTTGGTTTTTCTTCTCTATCTTTTTTTCTTTCGCTTTTGAGGAAAACTTCAATAGAATTGTATTAACGACCATTGATTCCTTCGTGGCGCCCTTCACAATTTTCTCGGCGCTCTTCACCTCCTTCTTGTTTTTCCTCGGTTCGTGGTTTAGAAAGTCCCTCGTTCCTCTGTTGGCGATACTTAGCTAATGTCGTGAGTGCGGGTCGCCAATTCTTCAAAGGTACGAGGCTTTATCCCCTGTAGGATATAGAGGAGTTCCCAGTGCATACCCTGCGTGCATATTTCCACAGCAGACAATTCGGTGAGTCGATCTTTGCAATCCAGACTTAGAGCTCTCCATCGGTTGATATAGTCGATGACTGGCTCCTCTTTCCGTTGTTTGGCGTTCGTCAGCTCCATCATGCTGACGGTGTGCCTGGTGCTGTAGAAGCAATTCAAGAATTCTCTTTCAAGTTACTCCCAGCTGTCAATCACCTCAGGCTCCAAGTCTGTGTACAAGTCAAAAGCGTTCCTTTTGAGGGTTCTGACGAACTGTTTGACTAGTAGGTCTCCCCTTATTCCCACATTTTCGCATGTTTCTACGAAGTGGGCGATGTATTGCTTTGGGTTGCCCTTTCCATCGAATTGTTGGAACTTTGGGGGCTGATACTCTGCAGGCATTCTCAAGTTGTTGATCCTCTGGGTGTATGGCTTGGAATACATGAAGAAAGTTTGGGCCGACCCTCCATATTAAGCTCTTATGCAGGTCATGATCATGTCTTGTAGTTTTTGGACCGACAAAGAGGCCATCAAGGCTGACTGTTGCAATTAGTTTTCTTGTAGCATGGTCTTCCCCTTGTCGATTGCTTTGATCGTAGGTGCTTGGCTTGATTCAGCAGCCTCTCGAGACTGCATTTGTTCTTTCAAGGCAGCGATTTCATGGTCTCGCTCCTCGACGGCTTTCTTCAGAAAGTTAATCTTCCTTTCCATTTTAGCCATGGCCACTTTCGTCGTCACATCCGCCATCATGACAGAAATTACATCTGGCGGTGAATCTCTTTTCAGCCTGCTGGATGCGAAAGTAGAGTTTTCGAACAAAGGGTTTTCCTTGATGACAACCCCACTTTGTGAGGATTCCATCATTTGCCTCAAGATGTCGTGGGCAATGGGGGAGCTCTGCTCTTGCTCCTGCGTGATTTCTCTTGAGCGGCCACGGGTGACCGGTCCCTTGTACGAGCCGTTTGTGGAGGAAGCTTTGGATGCCATCCTCTTAGGAGATTTGGATGCCACCTTCTTAGGCGCCATTTGGCTTGTTTGAATGCTGAGAAAGAGATGGGAGGTAGAGAAGTCCCACTGGGCGTGTCAATTTTGTTCACACAAGATTTTCGAAGAAATGTGTTTCGTGGAGTTGAACTCGAGTCCATGTTGATGTTGAAGTTGATTTGATGCGATGTGGTTCGATCTCTAATACTTGATCCTCTAATTCTCTTTCAGTTAGATGAATGTGTTAGACTTGGAGAAGAAAAGTACCGAACGTTCTTGAAGTAGAAGTCTTGGAAGCTTGAAGTAGAAGTCTTGGAAGAGTCTCTGGGTCTTCAAGGGTCTTCTGTCTTATAGGAGTGCAACTTCAGGAGATTGGGTCCTCTGAATGTAGAAAATGCTGCCCCTACAATTGAAGAGAACTTCTCTACTTATAGAGTTCTCAGGTAGGCTTCGTGGTCTTGGTTAGTCCATGGGCCTGACCCTTAGGCCCAATTAGTTGGTTTTGAGTTTGATCTGAGATTTGGGTCCAATTCAACTCTTTTTTTTTTTGTAGTTTGGACTTTGAACCAAAATAATAATATCAAATTGGGCCAATTTAATCTCATCTGATTCAACCGCGTGACGTCATCAAAACTGGTCTTCAATTTAATTCGGAACATGTCTCAACTTCTAATTGGACCCAAAGTTAATGATTTAGAAATTCTTCATTAATTTAGCAAACGACGTGGTGACTTGTGATTGGTCCAAAATTTTATCCTTCAACAGAGATAATATAAATTCATATCATCCCGATGCAAATCACTTACAAATTATGATACAATATTAAAAATATTTATTATATAATATATGTCTAAATCGACATATTGTAGCCGTTAAAGAGACTTAGTAATAACATGATTGCATATTAATGTTTTTTAAGTCTATATATATAAGCAAATACATAGGGACCAATGGACAGTCGACAAACACACAAACCTTCAAAATCAAAACATCTAATTCGAAATTAAAGAGGAAAGAAAAGCGGCATATCAAATCAGACACGAATCTTCAAATAATTTATTTGGTTGTGGAAATTTACGAAACCCAACAAAATTTAATTGTTGATCTTCCTGCAAGTCTTTCTGATCTCACCACTCGAGCCCGTCAATGGGGAAATATTACCCATTTTAATCATAGACTTGGCGAATTGCTCGAAGAACAGCTCGCTGTTGTCGGCGTATTTCTTTACCAAAGCGGCCGACGCGTCGTTTCCGGTGAGGAGAACTTGGTCGGAGTTGAGAAGCCCTTTGAAACCAACTAAGTTTTTGAAGTAGCTGTTGTCGAATTTGGTCGGGCTGACGTAATCGAGGAAAAAGAGGTTATTGTCACCGCCGGATCTCGGGCAACGGCTCCGGAGCTCCGCCGCGTACGACTGCGGAAGGGTTTTGTCGGGTTTTCCATTGCCGTTCTGGTTGTATAGCCTCTGCCTGAAGCTGGTGCACCTTGAATTTCCGATGGTGTGGCCTCCTGCAGCCAAAACAGGACGATCAAGTGTGAACACGGGTCAAAATGGTCAAAAATAAATTTGGGTAATGATTTTGGTCCCTTCAGTAACTTTTTTTTAAACTATTTAATAACAATTTAGTTAAAGTATTTTATTTAAAAAAAAAAAAAAACTAAAAGAACGTTTTTAAAAACTTGATTTTGGAATTTAAAATTTGTTAAATATTCAACCATTATACTCATAAAAAAATGTAACTTATAAGAAATGTTAGAAAAAATATACTTAATTTTTAAAAATAAAAAATAGATATAATTATTAAACGAGACCTTAATTTTTAGTTTTTTATTTTTGAAATTTATGTGGATTATTCTTTTCCTTTTTAAAAATACATTTTCTCTTAAATTCTATACTATGAACTTTACCTTTCTTGAAAAAGAGTAAAATACACACCAATTGTTAGTTAAATTTTAAAAACTAAAATAAATTTTTGAAAACTAAAATCTTGTTGGATAACAGATTCGTTTTGTGTTTTTTGTTTTTTGAAATTTATTTAAAAACAAAAAAATAAGTTTTTGAAAACTATATTCTTTTCCTAGTTTTTGAAAGCATCGACTTAGTTTTTTAAAATATTAGAAAATATAGAAACTTAAAGGTAGAAGCATTATTTATAGAATTGTTTTCAAATATAACAAAATGAACCAAAATATTTATATGATATAACAAAATTTAACGACGAGATAGGCACAGACCATACTCTATCACAATTTATCGTAGATAAACTGTGATATTTTGTTATATTTGTAGATATTTTCTAACAATTTTGTCATTTAAAATAATATTCCTTATTTATAAGTTTAAGTTTCGGACTAAATTGTAATGAAATAGAGTCCAATGTTTTACGTTCTAAAATCCAGCTTGATTTTCTAAAATATTAGTTAAAAGTGAATAAAAAAGGAAGAAACTAGAGTTTATGAGTTCAATTTTCAAAAATTAAATGATTAGCATAGGAATCTAAATTCTTAATTTTGTAGGTAATAGATCAAGTTAAATGATTAACTTTAAAATTTTGAAAGTTTGAGAACCTGATAGTTATTTAAACATTTGGGTGTAAATAAAACTTTAAACTTTAAACTATTAAGCTTAAATTACAAGTTTTCACTATGAGTTTTTTACGTGTCACCTTGAGCATAGTTAGATATTCATTTTATTTATCAAAAGTATATATTTATAATAGTTGAACTATGTTCAAAATGTAATGTAACTAACCAGTCAAGGATATTATAACTCGACAGTTTTCAGTTAAGAAAGAAAGAACCCAAAAATATACCAGATAAGGCAACAAGATCAACAATGTCAAGTCCTTGGTTTTGGAATCTATTGAGAATGGTTTGGAAAGTATTATTTGGAGCTGGAATGTTATTGTTGGAGCCACTCAGACTTGCAGTTCTTGAGTCCTTCCTTCCCAATGGAACCTCCCAAGATGGTCCACCTGTCTGTCAATATATAAATTTCAAGTTGAGAATGATTTGATTTGACCATTCGAAACAACAAAAATATACACACGGCACATACAATGACAGTGGAATCTCTTGCCGCCAAAGCCAAGATGTCAGCACAAGAAACAGTTTGTGGACACTCTTTCTCCAATGCAGATTTGATCTCATCAATCACCTCAAACCCTCTAGCCGAGTTCTTATTTGGGTTCGAATTCTTTTCGCTCCTAATACTTCCACTGCTGTCTAGCAATAGTGATGCATCGCACCCCTGAATTATTGGTTAACTTAAAAGCTTAAAATAATTTAAACAAACAAATTACGATAAATTTAATTAAACAAACACAAGGTCGAAAAGGACAAAGAAGACTAGTGAAATTGACCTGAACAAAACAGTCATGGAAATGAAGTCTAAGAATAGAAGCAGCAATACGAGGTTCTCTAGCAAAAGCCTTTGCCATAATGGATTTCACTATTTCTTTAGCTTTGGGGCATGAATGGTCATAATATTGGGGGTACAGAGACCCAAAGCCACCATTAATTCTGCTACAGAAACAGAGTGGAGCAAAGGCAAGAAGGGAAAGAACAAACACAAATCTCAAAACAAGCTTGGCCATTTTGAAATCTTTTCAAGACCAAAACTCTAACATGGAATGTTGCTGTGAAAGGAGTTGAAATGGGTAGTGACTATTTATAGAGGAGACTTTGTAGAATGGTCATGTCTTTTGAAAAGAGAGGACACTAAAAATTATGGATTTGGTAGCTAACTTTCAGTGTAGGTAAGAGTTGGTGTAGCTTTTAATGTGCTTTGTATTAGTCTTATGCTTTATCAGCATGCTTAGGGAATTACCCTATTGAATCTTTCTTATCAAAGTAGTGATAAAAGGCGATATTTACTTAACTCAAATTTTTGGGTTTAATAGTAATTTTGTGTCATAATAAAAAATGACGTATTCGAATTTATGTAATCTCATTTTTTTCTTAATTAATATTTATTTTTGCTTGTTAAAATCTTGTACAAAATTTCAAGTCCACGAAGAAAGAAGAAGATTAGATTATTAAAAGAAAATAATTAAATTTATCATAACTCGTCAAAACGAGTAATTCAATTGATTGGTTTAATAAATCATTACAAACCTCGTAACAATGAATATGCCCATTAAATTTACTGTCAAACTTAGCTGCAGGGTCCAATCAAAATGTTGGCAATCTTTGAGTTAAATAATTAGTGGGTGAGTTTGTCAACAGAGCAGGTGAGGTTAAAGATTGTTCTCTTTTGACCCTTTGTTTTCCTTTCGCACTATTTTCTTCTTCTGATAATTAATATTCCGTTTTTGGGGGACTTTCAGTCCTCCCCTTGTTTGCTTCTTAGTTTCTAGAAAATAAAAGTGAGCTTGAAAGTTGAAAAGGGAGAAGCCCAAAAGGGCATGGATTCCTTCAAAACCCCTACTTTACATTTCATTTTTTTTTGTAAATTTAGTTTAATTTTTGGTCATTGTTGAGGTAATTATGTTTAGTAGTTTCTTTAGTACAACAAATGTAGATTATGGAAGATATACATCTTATGTTAACTATTGTTGAATTATGTTCATGTTGTATTTTATGAAATTAAATCTTCAATCAAGAAAACAAAAGTCCTTATTTGTTCTCTTTAATCTTGTCCTCTCATTAAACTTTGATTAAACATATCCTTTCATTATTTAGAAATGGATTAGAAAATTAGGTCAACATAACCAAACAGATAATATAAGACACAAAAATAAACATAAAAGATAAAGAAAAAAGTTGTGGGGTAGCAGTTAGGACAACTACTACTTTTGACCATAATTTTTAATTTCCAAGGGATCCTAAACAGAAGTGAAAATACATAATCGGTATTTTTTTTATTGCTCTTTCTTCCACTTTTTATCTATAGCACAAATCATATTTGTCAAATGGTTCAATCTGATTAAACAGTTCTGTTCAGACAGCATTTGTTATCAATTTCAAAGAAAATGATATAGAAAACTTCACTAAAGTTGCAATTCATATCATAGTAGGTTGGGATATTGCTTCTCCATATAATATTTGTCAATGAATGGTACAAAAAGTAGGAACTTATTTAATTTACTATATAGAACAAAAATTTATCTTTAAAAAAAAAAAAAAAATTTAAAAACTGAAGCGAATTCTCTATATCCTAAACCTTTAAACTCTCCAAGCCAGATGGGTAAAAAGTCAAATTTCATCTCATCATTATTAGTGCTTTCAATGTCAATATTTCTTATAATTATTAGACAACTTCAACATTTTGTTAACATGACTACAACATTTCTAAGAAGACATTACTCCATCTTGTATAATTCAACTCTTCAGTTTATGAAAATATGGATAGAAATATCTGACATGTTGATAGCTTCAAAATCTAAGTTTTACCTAAATCCCTGTGCCTATATTCCTTGATCCAATGGCAAAAAGGCAAATTCCTTTAATAAACTCTCCAAGAGTTAAAAAATCTGAAACAGAGAGACATTCATATTGAACCATAATTTTTCTCAGTTGGTGTCCAAGTCCGTCGAGAAGAGGAAGAAGATGGTGAGCGATCCCAGGAGGCTTCACTGACGAACCCATTATTGATGCCTTCAGCTCTCGGGTAGCTCTGTCCTGCACCACTCACCTAAATTTTATGGATAAAAATTCAAACATCTCAAACAAGGTTCTACTAAATCTGACAAGAAAATGCAAGCCTTGAAAAGATACAAGTATAAGCTAGTAACACCCTGAAAATTATTGGAGGTTATGTGAATTATGCTAAATCGACTGTTGTCGAGAATGAGAAGAAAAGAAACTTCAAGGACTTCATTTTGATACTGGGAAAAAGACTCCAGAGAGGAGATGACATACATGCATGGCCTGGTACTGAATAAGAATAAGAACTACCAACGAACATAAATAATGAATAAGAATTACAAACGAACAGTACAAGATGTGCTCCAAAGGAAACTTTTTAGCTCCCATAAACTTTTTGGTTTCTTGAAAGAGTGGTTGCATTGAAAAGAAAGATATCTGGTAACTTAATTTTACGTCAAAAAGGGGGCTGTAAACTTACAGTTTCCAAGCAGGCGGATAGTAGTGCCATGCCAGGCAATGCATCAATTCCACGCTACATGCAGATGCAATTGATTCAACATAAATATCGAACAATAACAGTAGATTTCATAGAAAAGAAATCTGACCACAATGGCACCGGAAAATAGCGTACCTGGCCTTGCACTCGGGCCTTATAGACAAATCCTCCACAGCAAAATAGTGATGCTATGACTACGAATCTGCTCATGCAAATTTTTGCAGGCATCAAAACCATAAAAAATATTTTAAACAGGCTATTGAAAAGTAAATGTACGGCTTTTTCCCCTAGTTGATCAAATAGAGCACAATACTGCAGCAGAACAGGTCATTTCAATGAAGCTACCACAAATCGCAATCATCTAGATGATAAGAATTTCTAAGCCACCCAAAGCATGCAGAGTTAGACCCTGGCCCCAGTTACTATGAAAAAAAATATCCAGACTATAAAGCATCCAAACTAGTTTAACACCTAAAAATCTAGATACTTATCGTAGACAGATGATATTGAATACTCGTGTCTACCAAGAAGATTAAGAAAAACTTGACATACATGCAAGAGAGTATTCCAAATGTGGCCCATCCTTTCATAGAATCCCCTTGTACGTCCTGCCTTTTTTCTGCAAAATAAAGCTAGACTTAGAAGGTTTAATTTTCACCCCTTAAAAAAGTCAATGTTGTATTTCCTGGATTACAATAAGTTCAGTTTTTACTACAACTAATTTAAAGATTGCTTGGGTGATATGTTTCTTGAGAAAGATAGACTCTTACCACACATTTTGGTAAGAAAAAAACTAATTGGTTCATAATCAGCCACAGGGATTGTGACATTAACTTCATATGGAAGGTCTCTAGCAACATCACCTGTTTGCAACAATATGAGGGTTATAAATATTGATAAGTTATTGAGAAAGCCAGGTAAAAAAGCATCCTACATCTCCAGTCAATCATCAACATTGAGGGTGACAAAGTTGTAGGGTAGCTCCCAGATGCCCCTGAGCCTGATACTTTCACCTCTAGTCCCTTTTCTGGAGAAACCTGCAAATGTTTTAATCAAATTGCATCAGCTACAAAGCATATCAATTTTTCAATTTTTTATTCAACTAACTGGGAACATGATACCTGAATGATTGGTTTCTGTACCAAAGAGGAAAGTGATGCAATGGCAGTCATATAAAGAACCACACCAGTCTGCTCTGTGCTGAAGCTGAAGATGTAAACGTGAGAAATAACTGAGATGAATTGATCTTCTATCATTATCAAAGTGACAGAATATAATGGAGGGCTATCAGGCGGTGGACTTTTACCTGAATGCATGGTGTGGTTTCTCAAAGCCTAATTGAGTCAAACCATTGTAAACCTGAGTATTAAAGTACTTCTTGGTAAATAATTCAATCTAAGTATGTCAACTTGAAATGACATAAGTTTCTTACAATTTCCCAGGATCGGGGGTGAAAACCAACAGTAAATCCTTTGAAAACACGTGGGCCTTTATTCGCACAAGGAATGGCAAGATCAACAATAACTCTGAGGCAGATAACATTTATAAATGAGTTCCCTTCTCTGAGACAAGAAAACTTCCCCTTTCTCGAAATTATGTTTCAAATCCCAGAGCATTAAGAAGAGTCCCTGACCCTAACCAGCCTTCTAAATTTTGGACTATGCTTCTCAATATTAACTGCTTGCTTCTTTTTTTCACCCATAAAAAGTTTCCGATCATTCAATTTATGAAGAATATTAACGATAATAAGGCTGGCTTCCACGTTCATTCATGAAATCAGATGAATTGTGCAGGATAGAGATGTTGTATGCCTGCTTTATATATGATTAACACTACAACACTAACACATAATGTAATATTATAGAGAAAATTCTCTATCAGGCTGATAAGCCCCGAGGTCCATGTTTCTCGAGTTAAAAGAATGGGGTGCAGGGAAGGTGGTGCAACTGCAGAACAGAAACAAAATGAACATTTAAGGAACGAGTGCAGTACTGTATTTTTCTGTCTGAGGGTGCATCAAGAATTGCTGGATGAGAATGGGCCCAATCAAGTTAGATGTGAAGTTGTTAGAAACATGGATAGAATATTAGAAGAAAGCAGGAAAGAGACAGGTTCTCCAAATTCCTGTAATGGTGGGCTGAGGTTTCAACCTCAAGCCACTGCCATTGATTCGTTACATTTCCACGTGATACAATAGTAACAATGAGGCTAATTGTTATCATGGGCAAACGAGGCAACAGCGAATGCTAACTGCTCCCATAAACTATACTCCAATTGATTAAGAACTTCAGATGACAGATGCTTTACTTTAATATTCTATACTATTCTCTTCACATTGGTAAAAGGAAGTGTTTAGCCCAGCCATCGACAAATATGCACTTGAAAGAAACAACTATGCATGGTTTTCAAGAAGATTTGTAACCCATGCTTCAAAAAAAAAAAAAAAAACAGAGAGATAGAGAAAGAAAGAAGAAAGTTTCCATTCAGCTACTCGTGAAAACCTCAAAATCATCATTCAAGGATTGCATACATGTTAAGATTCAGCGAATTGAAAATTTTCACTCTTTTAAAGAAATCTAGGTTTCTGCACAAGACCTGCAACTGGACTCATGAGTGATATTGCAGATGCATCCCAGACCACCTATAATCAGATGAATGAATATGCATCGTCATTAGTTGAAACATTTTCCAAGTGCACTAAGATCAAACATGTTTATACAATTCTCAGGAAAGGCAGATAGAGCACTGCTCAAAGAACTAAGAATTAGACAGTGCAGGATAATGAATATAGAATAAAAGTTGCTAATAGAATAAGTTAGGTAAATACGAGAGTCAGAGGGTTCATTGTTGGTGATGGTTAAGTTCTAGCCATCAGGTTTTGGCCATGGCTAGATGGCCTTTCATTTTACTTTACCTAAGCTTTCCCCAGTTTCTACAGTCTAGCTTTAAGCAATAATATATGTTCGAGGATTTCTAGAGTGAGAGATAGTGGATGGATCCTAATTTTATGAGGAAATTTGAGGGTTGGTTGAAACAATAGTCAACTCTCACAAATGAGAAGATCCAAAGTATATTCTTTGAAAAAGCATAAGTTTCTTTGAGAGAGAGAGAGATAGAACCAAGGAGAATTTGATACTTCATGAGAAGCCATACCTTTACATTGTCCATTTAAACAACTTCCACATATAACATTTACCTGAAATGAGAATTTGAAACTTCATGAGAAGCCATGAATTTAAATACATAAGTTTGAAGGATTGAAAGATAGTTCCAAAATAAAAACCCACCAGAGCAGTCCTCCCCAATTTGTCATAACTCTGCTCACAAGAAGTCAGGTCACCATAGTAATAATCCTGAACAGATGGAAATTGAAATGATAATGATATCAAGGTCCATAGCAACCAACAACTTATATTACCCAAAAAAAGGACTATAAAGGGGAGACGAGGAGTCTCCCAGACAGAGTTGGTTAAGCAATAATTTAGAACTCTTTTAAGTCTTCGTTATCACCATCCTTAAAAAGAAAATGGTTAAATTGTAAGATTGGCCCAGAACTTTTAAGTTATCTTTTCAGTTCCCATACCTTAAAAAAATTCTAATAGGTCCTTGAACTTTCAAGATTATGTCTATTTGATCTTGTACTTTAAAAAAGGAACTTCTGATAGGCCCATAAACTTTCAAATGTTGTAGCTAGTAGATCCTTACTATTAACCTCACCAATTTAATAGTCATATTGATGTAGTACACAGACTATATTGCTTAAAGATTACATGCTAAGCTAGTTTTAAGCAATTCCAAGTGTTTGATGACATAAATGTTACACAAACGCCAAGGGGAAATGAGAACAATAAAGTAATAGCTGAAAATTAAATCAGAATTGAATTACAATGGAAACATAAAAGCATTCCAAATAATGCATCTTGAATAGAAAATCTTGTGAAGCCTTCAGAAAGAGAGCACCAAGAACTTTTACTGGACATAAACATTTCACTAATGGAGTTAGTAATGTACATATGTTAGATACAAATTAAAAGTTCAAGGGCCTTTCGTAATCTTCTTCAAAGTAAAAGAACTAAATAAACAAAATTCTAAAAGTTGAGACTTGTTAGAAAGAAACTTTTAAAAGTACAAGGAGTAACTATACACAACCCTAAAAATTCAAAGACCAAACTTATAGTTTCAAGATCATGCTGCTTCCACTCCAAGAAAAGCATTTGGAAAAAAAGTGACTAACTTAAGTGGGGTTTGTACCCATCTTTCATTTTACACCATCAGGTTTGGACTATCTGTCAATAATTTACTTAGGCAATCTGTCCCTTCTTTCCCATTTCCCCTTGCAGTTCATTCGTTAGACAATACAGTACTCTATTTTCACTAAACTCAACTTACTTGTCTTAAATAGAGAGCACTTTTGTAGGATAGCCTATGTTATCATCCATGAGAAAGAAACTAAAATAAACATCCATTTTCGTTAGAAACAAAGCTTACTTGAACAAAGTTGGCATGTCCTGAACCAGAGACAAGGTAATTGAATTTGTCAAATCGACCAAAATCTACATATCCCTGAATAATCAGGAACAAAAGCACTAGATGTGAATGAGGCTGCCCAATCCGTTGAATCAATTAACAAAAAAGGAAGGAAAATATGAACTTTCCAAAGACAAAACATAGCTTGAACATGTTCAAGAGGTAATAAAACAGCCAGCATGTAATAGCCTCCAGACCTTGATTCACCATAGTCATGGACTCACAACTACATATCAATAATTAACTTTTTAGGGGGCGTTTGGGGCAAGGAGTTGGTTATTATAGTTGGATTATAATAGTTTGTATTTGGGACGTAGATTATTTTAGTTTGGGTTTTAATAGTATGTGTTTGAAGTGTAAACTATTTTAGTTTGAGAAGGAAACAGTAAGCACAATAACAAAGAATAAAAAAAATGATGAATGTAAAATAATAAAAACTGTAGCAAATTGTAAATATTGTAGGAAATGGGGGTTTTGAAATAGTGTTGACTGTAGCTAATTGGGAAATACAAAATAGTATTTACTGTAGTAAGAGGTGATTATTATAGTCTTAGGATAGTTCTTATCCCAAATATACCCTTAAAGTCTAAAATTGTTCTTCAAAAATAAAATTTATAAATGATATGAAGAAAAAGAATGCAAATGCATGACCTTCCGTTAATTGTCATAAAAAAAAAAAAAAAAAAAAACTATATTAGTCCTTTCAGAGCGAGAACCTGCAACCATGAAATGAAGGGCACAAACTATTGTAGAACGTTTTTAACTACAGCAAGCATAAAAGAATGAATGAAGTCAATGCAATTCTTCTCAGCCATTTTGACAGTTCCTTGAGAATAGTTAACTCAAAAATGAAATAGAGACCAACATCTTTTGGGCTAAAGAAAGTATATCTATTTTCAAGAACTCCTCCACTCTAACCCTTAACCATTTATAGATGGAATCCCAAAGGCCAAAAGTGGTAGATATAATGTAAAGAATGACGTGAATATATAAACCTTTCTTCATCAAATAAGGCACTAAGAGGCTACATGTAATATTCCTCTGATAAAACATATCTTCAAAATAATCAAAGCTCATGGTAAAGTAATCTAGCATAAATGTATTACCATTTGTGATCTACTTTCCACATCTTTGCAAAACCGAACCACCAAGTCAGAATCCTATATCAAGATATACTTGACTCAATACTGCCTGAATTCATGTATTTATAGATAGGAATTTTAAATATAATAAAATGCCTCAAGTTTCATTATTTAATTAAGAAAAAGAATATCACCTTCCCATCGTATTCAAATGGTTGTCCAACCCAGCTACTCTAGTTGTAGAGTTAAGTAAAGCTAAAAACATAATAACGCCAGAAGCATAATTGAGGAACAGGCAATATGAAGGAGAAGTTAATTTCAGTTCAGGTTTAGCAAACGGAAACAAAATGTTCGGTATGACAGATGAAGATGCTAATATTGACTGGTCCACCAAATTTAACAACCAATTAAGAAAATCCACTTAAAGACAGAAGAAATTTTATGGAAAAGGTCTCCTAAAATGAATCTGTTGCTAATTACAATTCACAAGCCTCCAGAAGGATCCGTTTGAGATAAGGTAAATTCAAGAAAGATCACAATCAGGAAAGCTACAGAAAGGTCAACCTAGATTTGGTTGTTTTACAAATGCAAATTGCTCAACCTAGACTTGGTTGTTTTACAAACGCAAACTGCTTCCCCATCTCCCAATTAACTGAGTATTGATAATTCGTATTACCAAACCTAGGTCCTTAGTAAGTTGTAACATATACCATACTATGTAGGATACAAAATCAATAATGTGACTAGAATTGTCAAAAACATAGCAACTGGAACTTGGCACTGCAATTGCATTCATTTCAACAGCCTGTAAAAGGACACCTAAAACAAAGAAAAATCTATAAGAGATAAAGGTAGATACAACATTTTGAAAAGGGACAAAATATGTTGAATGAAGCAAGCTTACTAATGAATGCAGTGAAGAGTAGTAAACGTAAAGAACCAATATGATATCTTGCACTCATATTTTTATGTTGCTTTCAACGTTTTGAACATGTCCTGCAGTCTACAAACAAAATTTTGTAAGCTCAGCGGTTGACATATCATGACTACCAAATGACCAGATGAAGATAAATAGCATGAATATTGGTTAATGCCCAATGCTAAAAACCAGATGCTCGAGTTAAAGCGTTCGTCAAGTCAGTGTAGGGCAGGGAGATAGCAGCATCAAATAACGGTAGTGTGTTCAAAATATCTAGGAGAAAACCAAACGTGCAAGACTCGAAAAGGCATGTAGAACCGATTGAAATAGATATTCAATTCAAGGAATGAATAAAACTTAAATGCAATACTACATTTGCGAATTTGGATCGGTTACAGTTTCAACGCGAGAAAGTGGAAAGTGTGGTTATGTTGAAGGCCAGCTGAATTCGACGCTGGAAACTACTTCCAAAGAAGATGATGAAGAGAAGGAAAACGAAATTACCTGAAACCTTGAACTGAATAGCCCCGTTTTGTTGCTCTTCACTGAATCAGAGGGCTGGATTTCGAGAAATAAGGGATGAATACGCGAAAACATGCGATTATGGCCATTACACCAGAAACGCGGGCATTTCATGGTAATAATTAATTTCTATTCAGAAAAATAAAATTTTTTAAAGAAAAAGTCTTAACATTACTTAAAATTAGAATAAGACAAAATATCATACATTTACATGTCGAATATTTTCGACTTTTCACTAATTCATATATATATACATACGCAATGTACTAAGAAAAACAATCCACATTAACTTTGTTTTTTTCTTTTTTTTTTACCCTGTTTTTTTTTTTAAAAAAACTTTGTTTTCTTTTACATTACGCCAAGTAATAAGAATATATTTCTAATAATGAGAAAAAAAATATTAAAAATATGAAAATGTTATGAAATTGAGGAGCACAACTGATATAGAGAAAATATAATATAATAATATATAAATATATATAACTAAAATTATGAAAATTTAGTGGAAATTTGAAGTGAATTTCTCACCAATGTGCATGACTTTAAGATCCAACAAATGTCACTATTTATAGGCAAAGTGGCAAGTAGGATGTGGTCTTACGTGGATACCAATCATGAGTAACTACAAGACACATGGACAACATGAAGATTGACACATGACTTTTAAGACATTAAGCAATGGGCATCTATTTAGTTTTATAATATTTATAATACTCTCCCTTAGATACTCATATATATATATGAAATATTCATTATTAAAAATTTACTAGAAAAAACGCTAGTGAAGGAAAAAGAGTACATATTTCCTATAATATGTATTCCTAAAAGAATACAATATATTTACTCCCATCATGAAAACATCACTTAAGATTTCTGAGTCGCTGTATTCCAATGTTATGCACCAATTTTTTCAAAAGTTACGGTTGATAATGCCTTTGTAAATAAGTTTGTTAGGTTATCATTCGAACAATTTTGTTGTACAGTGATGTCGCAATTTTCTTCAACATCATGGGTGTAGAAAAGCTTCGATGAAATATGCTTTATTCTATCTCCTTTAATATATTCTCCTTTGATTTGGGCTATGCAAGCTGTATTGTCTCTGTATAATATTGATGAAAGATTTTTATTAGAAGACAAGCCACATATTTCACGAAGTGTAAGTTGTTGATCTTAGCCATACACATTATCGACTAGCCTCGTGATCAATTACAATAATTTTAACATGATTTAAGGAAGTGTTTGTTATGGTCTGTGTCACCAATCGTCATGATATAGTAGTTCCTCCACATATGAACAGATAACCTGTTCGAGATCTAACTTTGTGTGGATAAGATAAATATCCAAAATCTGCATAACCAACTAGGTCAAAATGATTTAGTTGAATAAAACAAACTCATATCGATTGTTCCTCATAGATAACAAAGTATATGCTTAATTCCGTTCCAATGTCTTTTTGTAGGAGGAGAACTATATCTAGCTAATAAATTTACTGAAAATGCAATATGTAGTCTTGTATTATTAACAAGATACATAAGTGCACCAATTGCACTAAGATATGATACTTCAGGACCAAGAAGTTCTTCATTATTATCTTGAGATCAAAATATATCTTTCTTTATATCCAATGAACGGACTTCCATTGGAATATTTAATGGATGTGCTTTGTCCATATAAAATCTTTTCAAAAATTTTCCTGTATAAGTTGACCGATGAATAAATATTTCATCTGTTAAATGCTCAATTTGTAAACCAAGGCAAAATTTTGTTTTTTCAAGATCTTTCTTGAGATAATCTTTTGCCTTCGAAAGCTCTTCAGGAGTTCCAATTATATTCAAGTTATCAACATATGCAGTTATAATAGAAAATCCCGATTGTGAATTTTTTTATAAAAGAACACGGACATATTGGATTATTTCGATATATTTCTTTCAATAAATATCCACTTAAGCGATTGTACCACATCCGTCCTGATTCTTTCAATCCATATAGTGATCTCCGTAACTTTATTGAATACAATTCCCAAAAATTTGATGTAAATGTTTCATGTACCTTAAATCCTTTTGAGATTCTCATATAAAAATAATTATCAAGAGATCCATGTAAATATGTTGTAACTGCATCCATAAGATGTATATCCAGACTTTCATACACAGTCAAACCAATTAAATATCTTAGTGTAATTGCATCCACCACTGGAGAATATGTCCTCATAATCAATACCAGGTCTTTGTGAAAAACCTTGTGCAACTAGTCTTGCTTTGTATCTTGTGACCACATTATTTTCATTTATTTTTCTTACAAATACCCATTTGTATCTCACAGGTTTGACACCTTCTGGTGTTCGAACTACTGGGAAAAAAACGTCGTTTTGAAAGTGAGTTTAATTCTGCCTTGATTGCTTCTTTCCATTGAAGCTAATTTTTTCTTGTTGGGGTTGATGCCCTATGTGAAACCCTGAACCTAATCTAGGTAACTTAAGTTAAAGCTTGAATGGTTAAGTAACTTAG
>NW_028326240.1:2207031-2250094 GCF_027475165.1 Benincasa hispida | reverse complement strand
ATCATCTTATCTCCATGTTAACTCAATCACGGAGTAGTCATCCATTCGAATTACACTTGAGCACACTGTCCATCTGAAGGCTCAACTACTCTAAACCTGACTGCATCTTGTTCGATAATTAAGGATTTTTATTGATGAGGCATGGCTCTAATACCAATTTTTTAGGGACAATGGTCCTCTAACTATCTCCACAATGGTATGATATTGTCCACTTTGGGCGTAAACCTTCATGACTTTGCTTTTGGAAGCATCCCAAAAGGCCTCGTACCATTGGAGATAGTTGTCCTCCTTTATAAACCCATGATCATCTCCTTATTTAATCGATGTGATACTTTGATTGCATTCCCACCTAACAAAAAAAAAAAAATTATTTAAATAATATTAAAATCTACATCCCAATACCTCCCTCTCTATATTTTTCTCTGGTCTCTACTTTAATTTGTAGTCTAGCAATTCTCTTTTTAAATATTTTCCCAATTTTTTTAACGATATGCAGTGCAAGGGAATGGAACCTCTAACCTCGAAGTTGAGAATACATACTAGTCAGATGAGCTATGCGCATTTTGGATTTTTTCCATGTTTTAGTGCCCTCTTAATTCGCTTAATTATTTAATTTTTCTATCGTTCTAAGACTTCCCAATCTCTCATCTTTTTTATCATTCTTCAATATGAGAACTTTAAATAAACAAGATAAGCTCTTTCACTTTTTAGGATGCAAAATATGAATATAAGAATTTCAACAAAGCCTAACACATTCCTTTGAAGTTCACTTGAATTGGGAAAGAACCTAATTGAAAATAACTCATATAGATACTCTCATTTTCTTTTTCTCTATTTGTCCAATCTTACACTAATTTCTCGGTAACTAAAGACTTAAAGTTAAATGATGAGTTGCGAAATACAAATAGGTCTAACTAATGAATCATCTTTGATCATATTGGGGAATTTTTTAAATGAAAATCACAAAAAAATAGATAATTTAAACTACAAAAATAATCAACAAAATCTTCATCTCTACAAATCTTGTGATGCATATTTGTTTCTTTTTTTCCTCCCACTAGTTGTCTTCAAAATTATTACCCATATTCTAGAGGTGTTTCAATTTTTGTGTATTAACCCCAATTGTAACAATTCACACTCAACTTCAAACATATAATCCTGTTAAAACATATATTTAAGTCTTAAGATTCCTGATGTTTTTTATTTTTTCTTCTTATGATATAACCTATATAGTTTGAATGAATGTGGCAATTTAAAAAAAACTCGAAGAATGGAAGAAGGGGAGTAAAAGATGGTATCAAGCACAGAGAGGAAGATATGAAATAGGGAAAATGTTAGACCATAGATTGAAGGGGAGAACAAAAAAAAAATGAAAAAGGGAAGCGATCGATGGAGTGTAGTTAAATGATTTTTCATCCATACACTAATGATAATGACCATTTAAATATTTAAATATATATATATATATATATATATATTATAAATTTTAAACTTTCAAAGTATTTTTTAAGTAAGGTACTATAGTTTTCATCTATATATTAACAATAAAAATATTAATTTATATTTTTTTCTAAAAGAAGTTTAAGGTTAATAATGAAAATTTTAAAATTGTCGGAGTCTTTTTTAAATAAAGTACAAAATTCAAATGTATTTTCTATAATGTAACTTTATATCTAGTACAGAAAATAATCAAACAAAGTACAAAGTTCAAATGTATTTTCTATAATGTAACTTTACATTAGTACAGAAAATAATCAAATCAACAATTTAAGCATCCACAATAGCATCAAAAGAATAACACCCGAAAGTAACCATAATTAGCAGATCCAAAAAATCATGCTAAGGGACAGAAGTTCATATAATGTTAGGAAATTTAGCCTATAATCTTTTAGAAATTAGTTTTTATCTATATATGATCCTTCAACTTTGGAACTATTTAATAAATTTTAAATATTTTATTTTATCACTTATAGGTTTCTAAAATTTTAATTTTGTAACGAGTTAGTCTCATACCTATTTGAAAAATGTTAAGAATTAAAGGTATGGAATAGAAATACATATTTGAAAGTGATATAATAATCCTTTACAAAGTTATCACTAAACAAAGAATGAAATTTGAAATATTAATTAAGCTTTTTTTTTTTTTTTTTTTTTAAGAAATAGGCCGAAGTTTTGTATACAAATTAATTTTCTTAAAATAATTTACTAAAGATTAAACAAATTTTTTATGATTAGTATGTTAAATTAGGTGTAATGTAGATGCCCATTATTAGTGTCCATTGGTCATGTGTAACTTATCCATTATCCTATATGTTATCTATGTATCTCAAGATTACATACTATTAGTGTTCATGTAATTCTATTCCTACTTGTCAAATTACCTATAGATAGTGGTGTTTGGTGGATTTTGAAAGACAAACACATATTGGTGATCAATCCAAAAAGATTGGAGAAAGGGGAGAAATTCATATTTTGTTATTTTATCTACTTTTGTTATTTATTTATTTTATTATATATTATTATTATATTATATTTTCTCTATATTCATACTCCGTTGTGCTCCCCAATTTTACAACACGTTATTAGCATGAGCGTTTGTCATTTCCACTGCTAAAGGTAGATCCTAGAGGTATGTCGGTTTTTTCCTCTTTGTTATAATTAATAAATTAAATGTTGTTTTATGTATTTGATATGTATTAAATTTCTAATATTTCTGTGATAGTGTTACTATGAAAAATATTATAAAATTAGAATTTGTAGCATTTAATATTAATGATAATAATTGTTTGTCATTAGTGCTTGATGACAAAATACATGTGGATGCCATAAAAATATGATAATCAGAAAAGAAATTTTCTTCCTAAAGTTTGTCGTAAATGGAGGCACTTGAGGCTCTAAAATTTTAAATCAGTATGTTAGAGAATACATTTTTCTACATTTCAAAAATGCTCCTGCAGTAGCAATATCAGGAGAAATATTTTAAAAGCATTCTCCACTCATATGATGTCTTCTCGTGGCTGAATGAAATAACAAGTTATCAATTAAAAAAATATATGAATCTCAGCCAACTAGAGTAACAACATTCCCTGAAGTGAATGTTGTAAATTTTAATAATCGTGGATGAAAAATCATGAATCTCAACCAACTAGAGCAACAACATTCTAGAGTGAATACTGTGAATTTCAATAATAGTGGTCGAGATTGTGGTCATGATCGAGGTCATGACTATGACAGAGGAAGAAATAATTATTATTTCATGGTGGTCGTTTTTATCATTAAAATTTCAAAAGAACCACATAAAATGATGATAAAAAATTGTTGAAAATAAATGATTCTGATGCGGAATGACTAGACATTGGTCACATACCTGTCATACGTCAAAACACTCAGTTTGATCTCTATCAAGCCTCCCTGAAGAAAAAAGAGAAAAATGTGGAAGCAAATTTTGCATAACAAGAAAATGACATATTTGATCCATCCCAAATGACTAATGTAGATGTGGTAGACTTCTTTGAATCTCCTAAAGAGAAGATTGGCACAGTTAATAGAACATCAAGAGTTTCTTTTGACTTTGAGAATATCTAGACTTAATATTGTTGTTTTCTTTCATCTATCTTCATTTTTTTTTTTAGTAAAACTTAACTTTTGTATATTCTAAGTATTATTTTTCTTCTTGTAATTATTTTCTTTTAATGAAGAAAATGGATCATATTCATATGTTGGGTGACTAAAAATGAGTAAAGAAAATCTATGTTTGGCAGACAGTGTAACTACACATACAATACTTACAAGAAAATATTTTTCCAAATTGACAATGCTAGAAGCAAAAGTCAATACAATATCAGGTTTTGCAAACCTAATTGAATGGTTTGGAAAAGCAAATATTATTATGCCTAGAGGAACAAAATTTAAAATTCACAATGCATTGTTCTCTAGTCAATCAAAGAGAAATCTACTTAGTTTTAAAGATATACGTTGCAATCGTTATCATATTGAGACTAATAGAAAGAATAATACGAAGTATCTTTATATCATATCTACTTTCTCATATGAAAAATATATACTGGAAGAGTTGTCTGCTTTATCTTCTGGATTATATTATACTTATATACAAGTAATTGAAATATATGTAACAATGAAACTGAAGTTCATGAATCCAGACATATCTACAATTTGGCATGGCAGATTAAGTCATCCAGGGTCTATAATGATGAGAATAATTATTGAGAATTCAAATGAACATCCATTGAAGAGCTAGAATATTTTTCAATATCTAATGAATTATCATGTGATGCTTGCTTTTAAGGCAAATTAATCATTAGACCATTACCAGTTAAAGTGGGGACTGTATCACCTCCATTTTTATAACAAATTCATGGTGATATACGTGAACCTATTATCCCATCAAGTGGACCATTTAGATATTTTATGATATTAATAGACATATCCAGTAAATGGTCACACATGTTCTTATTATCATATCGAAATCTTGCATTTGCAATATTACTTGCTCAAATAATTAAGTTAAGAGCACTAATTATACAATTAACATCATTCGTCTTGATAATTCACGTGATATTGATAGATGCAAAGAAAGTAACTAAATCACAAATACTAGCTGCAAATATTCCATTAAAAATTGATATCCCAGCACAACAAGTTGTCCATCATGAGTTTGGAATACGCTAGAAGTATGGTAGAACAATAGGTTCCAAAGATAAAAATTCTCGAAAACGAAAAATAATTAATAGTAAAAAAGACTTGGTTGGGGATGCAAATACCCATGAAGAAATTCTTGACATGACTAGTGAGGAAGATGAAATACCTAAAGATAATAATGAGATTTCAACAAACTATGTCATGACAGGAAAAAGATGGAACCGGACTCATGTAGTTATTGACAACATTTTTGCATATAAAGTTACTCTTGATATTATATCTGAATATTCTAAACCAAAGCTTGTTGAAGAATGTAGATATAGAAAAGATTGGCTTCAGTAAAAAGAAGCAATCGAGGTAGATTAAACCCGCTTTCAAAGCATTAGGTTTTTGGACCAGTAGTTTGAACACCAGAAGGGTTGGAACTATGTAGGTAGATTTCTGGGTTATTTGTGGAGGTATATTGTTTGAAATATTAATGAGGCAATAAGATAGTAAGCATGGACTTAGTTGACGCCTAGGTTTTTCATCATAAGACTTGGTTTGATGTATGATGGTGACATATGTCTCCTGTGGCAAGATATTTCTATGTTTAATTATAGTTATTTTGATTTGCTCGAAAGGGGGTTTAGGTGGGTATGGCTGTGTCTGCCTCTGTCGGTTTGTTTTAGTCGTGGGGTATTGGGGTGTTGTGGGTGTCGCTTGTGATTGGTTTGCTGAAATCTGGGCTGTTATGTTTTCTGCTTTTGGGGATTGGTTTTGTCTTGTTTTGGAGGGTTTTGGGTGGGTGTTTGTTTTGTGGGTTGTGTTTTGTGTCTGTTGTTGTGGTGGTGGAGTGTTTGTGGGGTTGATGTGTGTTGTTTTTGTGTTTTGGGTTGCGTTTGAGGTGAGTGGTAATTGGGGTGCGTATTGTGTGCGTATATGAGGGGGAGGTTTGGTGGTGGGGGTGTAGTGTACGGGCTGGTTTTTAGGTTCAGGGGATTATTTGTTTTTTAGGGTAGTTTGATAATCAGCAGTGTTTGATTTGTTTTTCATAGTAAAATATTGTTAGATTATCTTTTTATATAATTAATGAACGTTGTAATTTTAAATTTGATTATTACCTTTTATAATTTAATAGTTGGATAATTAAATATAATTTGAACTTTTGGATTGGGAATATTTATATTTATACTATTGGTTTTTGTGTTTAAATTTTTAAATTATATTTAATATAATATGAAATAGGTGGTTTAATGAATATTATTGGTTAATTTATTTAGACTGAGTTTGATCTTTTTGATTTGATCTTTTTATAATTTATGATATAATAAATATAAAGGTAAAGTATATGAGTATATGATATACTATTAAATTGATTGGGTTAATTTTTTTTTTATAGTGTTGGTTTGGGTTATTTTTGTTCTTATAGTTTTTTTTATAAGTCATTGCATAGTTTGTTTTTGTTATTGTTTTGTATTATTTTATAATTATTTATGGAAAATTATTACTCTAATTCAATTTAGTTGTTATAAATTACATGAAAGTTGTTAAATTTTGGATTTTTAAGTAATAGTTTCTATAATAAATGTGGAGTCATATTTTTATTGATAACTGGGAGTTATCGTATGATCAAGATAAAGTATATGTGATTATATAACAGTAAATTTTTTTTATTATTTTATGGTTATTGGGTTGATATTTTTTGTGTGAATTTGTTTTTGTATTTGGTGATATATCATTTGTTATAGTTTTTGGTTTCTTGTGATGGTTATTGGAGGTTTTTTGTGTGGTTAGTTAGGGGCTGTTAGTTTTTATGTGAACTTGAGTTGGTGGTTATGTTTATGTTGATTGTTTTTTTTTATGGGATGGGGGTGTGGGTAGTTGGTGTAGTTTAGGGTGTGTTGTTGTGTGGTGTTGTGTTGCAATTTTTTTTTGTATTTTATGTAAATTGTTTATTAATTAATGGTGAATTATTCTAATTGAGTAATATATAAGAATTGGAAATGATTATTTAATATAATGGTAAATATATTATATTATATATAATACATATATTATAATTTTGGATGTATAAAAAATTTGTGATAAGAGATTACATAAATTCATGGAAGAAATAAATAATGTGTTTATAGATATATTAAAGATGAAAATACAAATTAAACGCTGAATAAGTTAAATTATATTCTTATTCATTATTTGAGAATTAAATATAACTGGTTATTAAAAATGATTAAAATGTGTTAAAAGATTTATTTAATAATTTTATTAAATATATATGTATGTTGTTATTGATATAAAATATAAATGGTATATACCTTTTTATTTATAGAACATTACTTTAAATTGTAATAATGGAGTTGAGTTTTTTTAATTTAATAACATGTTTACTTGATAATAATCAAATTATGGGAAGTTTTTTAAACTCATTATCAATAAAAAATTGTGTAAATTTAAAATAAGATGGATAGATATTATATGATGTCTGAAGAGTTTTAATCAAATATGAACTGTATGTTAAGATTAATTTTTTAATGGTTAAAATGTATAAAAATGTGGAATTGTTCTCTGATATTTTATAAAAATTTTAGATATAAGTTGGGATTTTAATTATAATTTATAGTTATTTAGTGAAATGAAATTTTATAAAAATTAAATTAAATAAATTAAAATATAATATTTATATAATGTATATAATTAATTTAATTGTATTTAATGAATATAAAAACTGAAAATCTGTTATAAATCTTTTATTATGTACAAAAATATATTTGAATATATATTGATGATATAGATTAAATGGATTTTAGTATAAATTGAAATAACTATTAGGAGGATTGGAATAAGTTTTATTTATTATAAACAATCATGTGATTGATGTTTTAGATCTTAGAATGTTTTTTTGTAATGAGTTTATATTTGAAAAGTGATATATTGGATGAAAAAAAATAATAATGATACCCTGAACATATTTAACTGTTTTTTTTTTTATTTTTTTAATTAACTAATTCTAAACTCAAGTCTTTTGACATACTTTACCATAAAATATACAAATAATATATAACATTAATAATTGTTGATATTATAAATAGTAAATTTTAATTAAAATATTTAATAAGTTTGGTGAATATATATGATAGATAAAGTAGATTTATATATAAAATTATAATATTAAATATAAACAATTCTGGATATAATTTTATGTGAATTATTGTAATGCATTTTTTACTTTTAATTGTTAAAAATGAATCTGCGTGTACATAATTGTGAAAAGAAATTTAATTTAAAGTAGCTTACATTAATTATTATCTTGTTAGTTTGTATGTTTATTAGTGATAATGGTGGATTTAAAATTTTTATTGTATGATTAGGTTGGAATGGGTGATTTTTTTATTGTATTTTATATTATAGTTGAATAATATGTTGTGGTAGCTGTTGTTGTGATTGGTTTTTAGATGATTTCGAATATTTATTGAATTCTATTTCTTAATTTAATAAGAAGTAATAATTATTTAAAAATAAATATTAATATTTTGGAGACAAACTATTATTTATCAAAAATAAATTTGAATTTCAATAATGATGGAATTGGATTAACTGTATATTAAACATAATTTGAAAAATTGGATAAATAACATTATTGTTATTAACTTTAATATATGTTGACTAGATGGAATAGATGGAATATAGATATTGCCATATTTAGAATATTTGATGGTGATTTTTATGGTTAGTAAAAAAATTGAAGTATATTATTAATTATATGAAGATCTATGGATAACCTTATTATATGATTAAATTAATGTTGTAATATTATAGATTTATATTCTATGGTCAAGTTATATGGTAATTTTTATTTTATAGTTATTGCCTTAGATTAATGTTTGATGTGTGATATTCAATCTTATGTTGATGGATGTAGTCTAACATAAACCTTCCTTCAAGGAGTAGCTAGAATCACTTCAAGTGATTAGTTTTCATGAGAGTCATGTAATAAAACCACTCTTGATTGAGTGGAAAAGCTAGGGCAATTGTTGAATTGTTGAGTTTTGAAAGTTGAAGAAGTTGTTCTTCAACAAGCTGAAAAAGCAGAAAATCATTCCTCTAATTAACTTAACTTCAAGCTTGTTTTGAATCTTACAACTCAACCTAAGGCTCCTAGAGAATAGTAGGGAAGCTCTAGTGGTGGTCCACAGCCTAAATTTGAGAAGATTGTAGCTATATTTCGTTGAAGAAGAAGATCTTCAAAGGTATGCAATGAAACCATCTTGATACCCATGAACATGTTTAATTTGATGTCAAAATTGAGGAATTAGGATGCTTAATGATCCTATTTTCTTCTGCTGCACGCTTCTGTAAACCAATAGTCACGACATATTTATATGGATCTCTTGATAATGATATTTGTATGAGAATTCCAGAATGATTTAAGGTACCTGAAACGTATAAATCAAAATTTTCAGGAATTGTATTCAATAAAGTTATAGAGACCGCTAAATGGATTGAAACAATCAGGACGAATATGAGACAATCGTCTAAGTGGATATTTGTTGAAAGAAAGATATCAAAACAATCCAATATATCCATGTGTTTTTACAAAGAAATCACAGTCAGGATTTGCTACTATAACTGTATATATTGATGACTTAAATATAATTGAGACTCTTGAAAAACTCTTAAAGTCAATAGGATATCTTAAGAAAGAATGTGAGATGAAAGATCTCAAAAAAAATAAAATTTTACCTTGCCTTGTAAATTGGGCATTTAACAGATGGAATATTTGTTCATCAGTCAACTTATACAGGAAAAGTTTTGAAAAAATTTTATATGGACAAAGCACATCTATTGAACATTCCAATGGAAGTTCGTTCATTAGATGTGAAGAAATATATATTTTGACCTCGAGATGATATGAAAAACTTCATGATCCTGAAGTACCATATCTTAGTGTAATTGGTGCACTTATGTATGTTGCTAATTATGCAAGACCACATATTGCATTTTCAGTAGATTTATTAGCAAGATATAGTTCTTTTTCAACAAAAAGACATTGGAACGAAATTAAACATATACTTTGTTATCTTCAAGGAACGATCGATATGGGTTTGTTTTATTCAAATAAATAATTTTTGATCTAGTTGGTTTATGCAGACTATAGATATTTCCCAGTTCGACACAAAACTAGATCTCAAACGAGTTATTTGTTCACTTGTGGAGGAACTGTTATATCATGGCAATCGGTGAAACAGACCATAACAACCAATTCCTCAAACCATGTTGAAATTTTTGCAATTCACGAGGCTAGTTGAGAATGTGTATGGCTAAGATCAATGACTCAACAAATTTGTGGAACATGTGATTTGTCTTCTAGTAAAAATTTTCCAACGATGCAAAGACAACACAGCGTGCATATCCCAAATCAAAGAAGGATATATTAAAAGAGATAGAACAAAACATATTTCACCGAAGTTTTTCTAAACTCATGATCTTGAAGAAAGTGGCAACATCACAATGAAGGGATTGAATCCTGCAACAGAACCAATATGTCAGAATGCATTGGATCCTACAATTCAATTTTTACATAAACAAATTCAGTATAATAAAATAGAATATAAACATGTAAATTAGCATGCTTTAGGGTAAAATATTAGAACCATTCTTACCTTTGTAGATTCCCAAGCTTCACGAACAATCCTCTTTAAGTTCCAATGAATGACTCCTCCAACGATCTTGATCACCAACGATTTCTTGAACATCTCGAACACTACCACGAGAGTAACCTCATTATTCTCTAGGATTGAAATATAAGGATAGGTGGTATCCAACTATTGGGAGAGAGAGAGGAGAAAAGGGTTTTGGAGATAATAGAGAGGATTCTCTTTGTGGTATGTTGTATGTTGTGTATTGTCAGTCTTTGTGTCTCCCAAAGGGGCCATAGAGAGGTTTTTATACAGAGAAGGATCAAACCTTTTTCTTAGTCCTTTTCCCATTTCCCTTTTCCACAATTGACTAACTAATTAACACTTATTTAATTTAATTTTCACATTAATAAATAACTATTTATACATCGTATATATACATCTCTATTAATTATTTCTTTATGATTCTAATTCACTTGAATTAATTAATTGAATCTTATTCAAATATTATTTTCCAATTTAATTTGAATTGTAGATTATATCTATAATCAATTATATATTAATCACATTAATATATGGTCCCCTCAAATTAATTTTGAACAACTCAAATCATCCCTCTTAAATATCCTCAAGTGAGCTAACAAAGAGATTTGGTGGACCTGTAGATCAGAAGCTCCAACGATATGTGATTAATGGGCTAAACTCATTAACCAAGTTAATCAATATTCGTTAACTGTGGGTACACTCATATTCGTTAAACTGTGGGTACACTCCACTAAAGACCCACAACTGCACTTTTGTCACTACAGATATATTTCTGTGTCCATGGATATAGACCAATAACAGCAAGTTAGTTCTTCATGAGTGTTCGTAACTCCAATTGGGCCAAATTACCATTTTAACTTTGGGTTACCTCTGATTCCTTAAGTACTAATGCTTTTGTAAAGAACAACCTATTTATGGTTAAACAAATAAACAAAAACCCTCTCAGGCCAATAAGAGGGTAGGACCCTTTGCTCAAGTCCCGGTGACACAACTTGAAGGAACACTCATTTACTTACCCTTAAGATGAGAAGAAGTGAATTCCATATTGTATTATTATGTTCTCAACTCCCCACTTGGTCTTGTCCCCAAAATGGTAGATATATTGGGTCGGGAACTGGACATCTTCACCCATACAAATATAAGGACAATCCCTCATGAACAGAAGTTCATAATATACACAAGATTAAAGCTAAGTTGCTTAGGTCATCCTATTGAAATAGGAACCTAACTAGTTAACGGTGTTACATCTAGTGGTTACTATTTCACGGTCCGTTCTTATGCAAACTCATTGCATAGGATACCTTCACTTGCATGTCAACTACATGAACCATTCGATCATTGTGTTTGTATCAAATACAAAGTGAGTTGTATCCATAGTGTTACCAGGATAAGGTACCCAGCCTTATCCCTAAACTATAGACCCTTCAGGCTATATCTTAAACATTGATCTCTATATGTCTCCACATACAGTTCAAGACTCATAAGGCAGTCTTGGATGTTAGTTTATTGGATTTAGAGTTATTAAGACAAAAATAGACAAACAACACAAACAATAACATTTATTAAATTAACTATTGTGCAACTTGGATCTTTCGATGTTAGTTTATTGAATCCAATTATCTCATAACCGCCTAATTAATTAAATAATGAATATAATCATATCATATTCTTAACCTATAGTTTTGATATAAATCATATTATCCAATTTCCTCCAAAATAATGTATCTCATACATTTAGTCAATTATATCATATATAATTAACCAGTTTAATTAAATCATATATAATCGAACTCCCTCTTGTCAATTTGAACAATTTAAACTGACCCAAAAACTGATTCCCAACTTTATCCAAGCTACTAAGGGGACCTTATGGACCTATGGCTTGAAGCTCCAACGATACGTAAATAGCTGATTGACCTCTTTAGCCACGAGATCCACCATCCGTTAACTACGAGGCATTTTACTAAAGACCAACAGCTGAACTCTTCTTACCACAGATATATTTCCGTGTCCTTCACAGATGCTCGTAAGTACAGTTAGGCAAATTTACCGTTTTTCCCCTGTAGTTACATCTCACTCCTTAAGTACCACTGATCCCTCTAATGAACAATACAACATAGTCCAACTATGTGTGAATACCTCTCGGGCCAAGAGAAGAATTGTGGCGTCACATCGTTCAAGCCCTAGAATCGTCCCTTAAAGGAGCTATCTATCTACTTGCCCTTGCATCGATGAAGGAGTGAATTCTATCTTGTGTAGCTGAGTTCTCAGCTCCCAAATCAGACGAATCCCCAAAGTGGTAGGTTTGAGTTGGCAACCTGGCCACTTGCACCCATGCAAATCAAAGGACTGCCCTCAATGGCAAGAGTTTTCAACTCACTCAGGATTGAGGTCATGTTACCTATGGTCATCCTAGTGAAGTGAAGTCTTAGTCATGAACAGTGTTATATAATGAGACGTTAACACTTTGTGGTCAGGTCTTATACAAACTCTTTGTATAGGATGTCCTCGCTTGCATGTCCTCTACACGAATGATCAGGATCAGACCATCTATGACAAGTCACAACACTTGTGACCATTCTACAAAGCGGGCCACATCCGTAGCGTTACCAGGATAAGGTTTCTCTTCTATATCCCTATACTACAGACCATTTTGGTTATCACTTAAGACATGATCCACTTGTATGTCACCACATACATGCTTAAGTTACATAAAGATAACTAGAGATTTTGGGTTTATTGGTTTGTGATAAAGTAAATAAAACATTCATCTGAGCAAAAACAAGAATTGAAGTAATATATCATATATTATACATCACAAGCGATCGTAAAAATTGTTTACAAACTACAGAACATGAGACTTTAGGACATCAACCCCAACACTTATGTTGTCAAAGAAGTTTATACAAATGGAGCATACAAGATCAGATCAAGACCTACGAATTGCCACAATCAACGAAAAGTTTCTCAAGAAGTTTTATGCTTAACGAATGTAAAAAAAAAAAAATCCTTATCGCAAGAGCCTAAATTGTTTGTTGCTTCTAGCCCACATGAGCTTAAAAGGTGAACGACCAAAAAAAAAATCTCTTTTATTACTACGTAATGACTTGGTCCCTATTCATTGTAAGGGATATGTAGGCAGCTTGAAATAAACTTTAAGTTCAGTCCGAACAAACAAAAAAACTTTAAACTATGTCATGACTTGATCACTTTCTTCAAGGGTACGTAGGCAAGTTAAAGAAATTTAAGTTCAGTTTGTCAGAAAGGGTACCACAACCACCTAAGTATGACACTATAAGATTGATGTTGATCATCTGCGTTAAAGAATGACACTTCAGATTGAAGATGTTCATCCCTAAGGGGCAACACAACAAATTAAAGATGTTCATCCCTCGTAATAAGCTAACACAGTAAATTAAAAGCACAACTTAGTATGAAACTTTGCTTCCTCTTTGAAGTCAAGTTTGGAAGTGTCACCACTTTCTCGTTGAAGTTAAGTTTGGATGTTTTGTTGCTTCCTATTCGAAGTTCAAGTTTGGTGAGACTTCCCTACTTCCTCTAAGAAACAAAATGAATATTATTCCCTGCAGATTCTTTTCTTCTCCAAAAGTTGTTACAGTTCTGCCTTCTCTATAAAGATGTTGGTGTTGCTGCTTCTTCATCTCCAAGTTCGAGGATCAGACCGTTGTTTTAATGGTTGCACCACTATTTCTCCATCTGTGAATTTGATGGTTTCATTGCTGCTTCTCCCTCTCCAAGTTTGAGGGTTTCACTATTGCTTCTACAACTCTAAGTTTTACGGTTGCATTGATGCCTTTCCATCTTCAAGTTCAAAGGTTTCATCAATGCTCTTTTGTCTTCAAGTTTAGAGGGTTTACTAATGCTCTTCCATCTTCAAGAGGCTTTGTTGATACTCCTCCATCTTCAAGTTCACATGCTTCGTTAATACTCATCTGTCTTCAAGTTTAGAGTCTTTGTTGATGCTTCTCCATCTTCAAGTTCAAAAGTTTCGTCAGTGCTTCTCCATCTTTAAGTTTAGAAGCTTCGTCAGTGCTTCTCCATCTTCAAGTTTAGAGCCTTCATCGATTCTGCATCTTCATGCTCAAGTTTGGAGGCTTTGCATTGTCATCTTCATGCTTAAAGTCGCAAAATCAAGTTAATGTGGAAGATTCACCGATGCTTCGTCAAACTCAAATGCAGAGGATTCCTGATGGTATGGAGGATTCGACAATACTTTAAGCTTATATGCCGAATATTCGTCGATGTTTCATCAAACTTAGAGGCTTCGTCGATGCTTCTCCATCTTCAAGTTTAGAGGCTTCATCGATACTCTTCCATCTTCAAGTTCAGAGGCTTCGTCGATGCTCTTCCATCTTTAACTTTGGAGGCTTCACCACTTCCTTTTGAAAGTTAGGTTTGGATGCTTCGCTCCCGCTTCAAAATATTGGTGCGGCTTCCTTCCTTCTTCAAATTGTTGGTGCAATTTTTCTTTCTCCCCCCTCTCTAAAAAAAAGAACAGGTAACGCTTCATTCCTTCTTTAAAATGTTGGTGCAGTTTCGCTCTCTCTCCAAAAATGTTGCTATGGCTTCGGCTCATATGCGAAATCAAGTTTACTACGTTTGGCTTCGCCTCATATTTGAGATCAAGTTTGGTCCTTCTGGCTCTGCCTCATATGCGAGATAAAGATTGGTTTGTCTAACACCGCCTCATACGCAAATTCAAGTCCGATCCCCTTGCCTCTGCCCGAACTACACAGTCAAATTCGATTTGCCTTGCTTTGCTTCATCTGCGAGATCAAGTTCAATCTACCAGGTTCCACATTCAGTCTGCTAAGCTTTGCCTTATATGCAAGATCAGTTCGCATACTAAGATCGAAACCAATAAAGGGCAGAGATTAGAGCAGTTAGATCACTTAGTTGGAAACCAACGAGATTACCACCCGACAGGGAGGTGGAGTTAACTATTGACTTAGTTCCAGGAACAACTCTCATATCGCAGGCACCATATAGAATGGCGCCGACTGAGTTCAAAGAATTAAAGGTTTAGTTGCAAGAGTTAATTGACAAGGGATACATTTGACCTAGTGTATCGCCTTGGGGAGCTCCAGTATTGTTTGTGAGGAAGAAAGACGATACACTTAGATTGTGTATCGACTATAGGCAGCTGAATAAGGTAACGATTAAGAATAAATATTCGTTACCACGCATTGATAATTTGTTTAATCAGTTAAAAGAAGCCACAGTGTTTTTGAAGATAAACCTAAGATCGGGTTATCATCAACTGAAAGTGAGAGAAGCCAATATCCCTAAAATCACATTTAGAACGAGATATGAACATTATGAGTTCCGGGTAATGCCTTTCGGATTGACAAATACCCCTACGGTATTTATGGATCTCATAAACAGGATATTTCATCCCTACTTGGACCAGTTCGTGATAGTATTCATTGATGATATACTGGTGTATTCTGGTAGTAGGGAGGATCATATTACCCACCTGAGGATAGTATTGCAGACGTTGCGAGATAGGTAGTTGTATGCTAAATTCAGTAAATGCAATTTTTGGTTAGATCGAGTAGTATTTCTTGGACATGTTGTTTCAGCAGAGGGCATTAGTGTAGATACCCAGAAGATGAAAGTAATAGTTAATTGGGAACGACCCATAACCGTTTCAGAAATATGCAGTTTCCTAGGGTTGGTAGGTTATTATCGGAGGTTTGTGGAGAGTTTCTCTAAGATAGCCCTTTTGTTGATGAACCTGAACAAGAAAGGTGTGAGGTTTGAATGGTCGTTGAAGTGTGAACATAGTTTCCAGGAGCTGAAACGGAAACTAGTATCAGCACTAGTGCTTACCTTGCCTACTCCAAGTAAGGAATTTGAGATTTATTGCGATGCATCCCGACAAGGATTAGGATGTGTGTTGATGCAGGATGGGAAGGCGATTGCATATGCCTCTCGTCAACTTAAGAAACACGAGGGCATTTATCCCACGCATGATTTGGAATTGGCAGCAGTTGTTTTAGCTCTGAAGTTGTGGAGACATTACCTATTTGGAGAGCGCTGTAGGATATTTACAGATCACAAATGCTTAAAATATATCTTTGATCAAAAGGAGTTGAATCTAAGACAACGAAGATGGATTGAATTGATTAAAGATTACGAATTTTCCATCGAATACCACCCTAGTAAGGCTAGTGTTGTGGCAGATGCACTGAGTAGGAAATCCTCGGGACCCAAGGCTATTATTGGTTCAATAAGAGGAATGCTATTGCAGGAGTTCAGGAATTCCAGAACCGCCTTATTAGTGGAACTGTCAGAAGGAATGATAGCTACTTTCCAGATAAGGCCGACCTTAGTAGAAAACCTTAAGCGGGATCAATTGGAAGACCCTAATTTTCAGAAGATTGCTGATGATGTGAATAAGGGCATCAAGGTTGACTTTCAACTAGAAGCAGACAGTGTGTTAGAAAAGGAGGGGAGAATGTGTGTGCCTAACAAGCTACAGTTTAAACAAGCCATTTTAGAGGAAGCACATAGTTCCACTTATGCCATGCATCCAGGTAGCACAAAGATGTATAGAACTTTGAAGAAATATTACTGGTGGCCTGGGATGAAGAGAGACATAGCAAAATATGTGGACCGATGTATAGTCTATCAACAAGTAAAACCTGCAAAGACCAGCAGGATTACTCAATCCATTTTCAGTGCATGAGTGGAAATGGGAGCATATGACAATGGATTTTCTATTTGGTTTGCCTAAGACACCCTCAGGATTTGATGGCATTTGGGTAATAGTCGATAAACTAACTAAGACGGTCAAGTTCATACCAGTAAAAGTTACTTTTACCCTAGACCGTCTAGCTAAGATTTATGTGGATAGGATAATCAGTCAATATGAAGCCCCAGTGTCGATAGTGTCGGATCGGGACTCGAGATTCACTTCAAAATTTTGGCCTAGTTTACAGAAGGTTATGGGCACTAAATTGCATTTCAGTACGGCTTTTCATCCACAAATAGATGGACAGTCGAAAAGACCTATACAGACACTGGAAGATATGTTAAGAGATTGTGTACTACAATTCAAAGGAAGTTGGGGTTCACACTTATCGTTGATTGAATTTGCCTACAACAATAGCTACCATTCTTGTATCGGAATGGCTCCCTATGAAGCATTGTACGGCTGACCTTGCAAGACTCCAGTATACTGGAACGAAGTCGGAGAACGACAATTACTGGGTCCAAAATTAGTTCAACAAACAACAGAGAATGTGAAACTTATCAGGGATAAACTTATTAGGGATACGCTGCTTGCTTTACGATTCTATAGTCACTCACTGAGTTTTTAGCTCACAGAATTTTCTGTGTTTTCCCTTTTCAGGTAGCGGTCAGTTTCCTCAAGGTTGATCCTGCTGCTGCTTGCCACCAAAAGACTCAGCTTATTAAAAGACTTAGGTTGATAATTTGTTTATGTACACATGTTTTGTGAGGGACTAGGGTTTCTGTAGGAATGTTTAGGCCACCTGTGAATATTTTTCTATAAAAGTAATGTCTTGGTTGTATGCTTGTAATTATGTAATCTTCGTAAGAACTTAAGGAAGGTTAGCTGTTTGCGTATATTACTAATATAGATGAACAAGTTGGTATCTAGATTAGAAGGTTTGGGTGGTGAGTATTGGCAGTAGGGCTAGTATCTACCACGATCATATCCTCTTCCAAAATAAAAGGGTAATCTAGGAGGGGGTATGACAGCTCAAGTCAAAGACTGAGGCAGAAACGAACGGAATCCTCAGGCTGCATACTAAGATCGAAGTCAATAAGGGGTAGAAATCAGAGCTGTTAGAGCACTGAGTTGGAAATCGACGAAATGCTGAAGTCAAAGATTGAGGCTAGAACCGACGGAACCCTCAGGCCGTGTACTAAGATCGAAGCCAATAGAAGGCAGAGTTCGGAGTTGTTAAAGCACTGAGTTGGAAACCGAAGAAATTCTCAAGTCAAAGACTGAGGCTGGGATCGACGGAACTCTTAGGACACATACTAAGATTGAACACAATAAGGGACGGAGATCAGAGCTCTTAGAGCACTGAGTTGGAAACCAACGGAATGCTCAAGTGAAAGACTGAGGCTGGAATGGACGGAACCCTCAGGCTGCGTACTAAGATCAAAGCCAATGAGAGGTAGAGATCATAGTCGTTAGAACACTGAATTGAAAACTGACGAAATGTTCAAGTCAGATTGAAGCTAGAACCGACGAAACCCTCGGCTGCGTACTAAGATTGAAGCCAATAAGGGTCGGAGATCAGAGCCATTAGAGCACTGAGTTGAAAACTGACGGGATGCTCAAGTCAAAGACTGAGGCTGGTACCGATGGAACCCTCAGGCTGCGTACTAAGATCGAAGCCAATAAGGGGTGGAGATCAGGGCCGTTAGAGCATTGAGTTGAAAACCGACGGAATGCTCAAGTCATAGACTGAGACTAGAACCGACGGAACCCTCAAGTTGCATACTAAGATCGAAGCCAATAAAGGGTGGAGATCATAGCCGTTAGAGCACTGAGTTGGAAACCGACGAAATGCTCAAATCAAAGATTGAGGCTGGATCTGATAGAACCCTCAGGCTGCGTACTGTTAGGATTGGTGTCCTAAATCTCCTGGTAGTCTCGTAGGTTATAAATATTTTTAGACTATGTTTGTTTGTAAAAGCTTTAACGAGGAAAAAAAAATATTCTAAGTGTAGGAGGTAATGCTCTCAGGTGCTTAGAGGGCAGGAAAATATTCTAAGTTTGGATTTGTAGTTTTTTGCTAGCCTAATACATTTGGGTCATTTATTATATTCAGTGGATCTCTCTCTTTTTCAGCACATTTATTTGGTTTCTTCTTGGGCTTGATCTACTCTTTGTAGTCTGCAGGGAACGCATATAATTATTATTCTTATTAGGTCCATTTTTGAGCTGGTTTTGAATGAGCTGGAAGAAGGAATATTCCTCCACAAATTTGTTACAGAAGGCTTCAAGGGATTGGCTGAGTAGTTGAGGTTTTTCACCTGAATTCGTTTCTCTTTCCAGAGATTATTTTCATGCGTAAAAGGGACCCAACTCAGTTTAAAAGGTTGGTATCAGAGCTTTTAGTACTGGGACGCATGGAGAGAAGTTAAAACTGGAGTCCATTGCAGCTAAGTTTCAGATCGAAAGATTTGATGGAAAGGGAAATTTCGCTCTTTGGAAGAAGAAGATGAACGGCCTGTGTGTTCAACAGAAAGTGGCAAATGCTCTAGATGGGCAGATAGATCTGTCAGCAACCATGAAGCCATAAGAAATTATTGAGATGAAGGAAATAGCTTATAGCACCATCATTTTGTATCTTGCAGACAATGTTTTGAGACAAATGAATGATGCAAATACCACAGTTAAGGTATGGAAACAACTTGATGCAATTTATTTGACAAGATCATTCACTACTAAATTGTATATCAAGGAAAGGTTCTTTGGTTTTAAAGTGGTTCCCACTGTCTAGAATATAACCTAGATGAGTATAGTCGGGTTTTGTTGGATCTTAGCAATGTTGGTGAAACTATGTCGAATGAGAATAGGGCCATAATATTGTTGAATTATTTACCTCATTCTTATAATGAAATTAAAATGGCTATATTAATTATGCCAGGGATAGTCACACAATGGACATTGTTTTAAATGCCTTAAGATCAAGAGACTTAGAAGTAAGGAAGGCTAAATGAAAAGAATTCGAAGTCTTAATGACAATGGGAAGGTCAGAGAAGAAATCCAACAAAAATTCAAATCGTGGTAGATTAAAGTCTCAAGGAAAAACGAAGAACTGCTTCTATTTCCATAAGTAAGGTCACATTAGGAGAAATTGTTTTGAGCTGAAAAATAAAAGGAAAAATGAAAATAGAAAAGAGGATGATACACAAAATTTCAATGTGACAGAGAACTACCAAGAAGCTGAAGTCCTTACGGTTTCGGATGGCAAGTTCAAATTAGAATGCATTCTTGACTCTAGATGTTCTTTTTATATGAGTCAAAACCAGGATTGGTTTCAACATTTCAAGGAGATCAATGGGGGAAAAGTGCTTCTAGGAATAATGTTGTTGAAGATGTTTGATGGACAAATCAGGGAACTTACCTTAGTAAGGTATGTTCTTAATTTGAAGAGAAATCTTCTTTCTTTTGGAGTTTTTGGCACTACAGGGTACTCTTGTAGACTTGAGGATCGTACCTTAAAAGTCATAAAAGGAGGGATGGTAAAGGTAATAGGAAAGCTTCAACGTGGACTATATGTTTTGGAGGGAAATACTATTGCTGGTGCCTCATCAGTTGCTTCAAAGAAACATCACATAGAAGTAAGAATATGGCATCAGAGGTTGGGGATCGTCGGTGAGAATGGTTTAAAACATCTTTTCAAGCAGGGCTTGCTAGGAACAACATCAAAAATCAATTTAGGCATATGTGAGTATTGCATCTATGGCAAGTCAACCAGAGTTTCATTTAGTAAATTGTTGCACACATCTAAAACTATCCTAGAATATGTGCATGCTAATTTATGGAGCCCTGAATAAACTTCTACCATGGGTAGGGTACGTTTTTTCCTCTCCATTGTTGATGACTATTCAATAAGGGTTTAGACCTATTTGTTGAAAAAAAAAGCTGAAACCATAGGAAATTTGTTGAATAGAAGAATTTGGTTGAAAATCAAATAGATAAGAAGTTAAAGTCATTGAGGACTGATAATGGCTTAGAATTCTTGAGCAATGAATTCAAGCTTTTGTGTCAGACAGATGGAATTCAGAGACACCTTACAATGAAATGAACACCTCAGCAAAATGGCTTGGCCAAAAGGAGGAACTGTATACTGCTAGAAAAGGTAAGATATCTCATGTCAAATGCTAAACTACCAAGTAATTTTTGGGAGGAAGCATTGGAAACAACCACTTACCTTGTTAACAGAAGTCCTTCTTCAGCTATAGAGTTTAAAACTCCCATGGAAAAATGGATAGGACATCCACCAAACTTATCTAAATTGAGAATTTTTGGGTTTGTTGCATATGCACATTCCAAAGAAGGAAAGTTATATAATAGTGCTAAAACGTGTCTTTTTCTAGGTTACCCTAAAGGTGTAAAAGGCTATAAACTATGGTGTGTTGAAGAAGGACAAGAGAAATGCATCATTAGTAAGGATATAACTTTTGTTGAGACCAAGATGGCATTAACCAGCAAAGAGAATAAGACTGCACAAGAGCCAAAGGCAGCATCTGAAACTTATATTGAGTTTGAAGTACAAAGCCATACTTCAAATGAATCCGAGAACCTAGAAAATGCAAAAGATAACTCTCAGGTGAAGACAATTCAAGAAGAAACTTCTTAAGGAGATGATCTTCAGTCATATACTCTGGCAAGAGACAGACGGAGAAGATAGATTAGGCCACCTTCTAGGTAAGCAGATGTTGATATAGTTCACTATGCATTCTGCACTGAGTTGGAAGATGCTGATAATGAAACACTGACCTTTGAAGAAGCAGTAAATTCTAAAGAAAAACTCAAATGGAAGCGAGCAATGTAAGAAGAAATGGACACTTTGATCAAGAATAAAACTTGGGAATTGGTGGACAAACCACATAAGCAAAAAATGTTTGGTCATAATTATTCAAGAATCAAATAATTTAGACCCCGTTTGATAACCATTTTGATTTTGGTTGTTAGTTTTTTGAAAATTATGATTATTTCCTTCCCATTTCTTACCATGATTTACATATTTCTTAAGTACAATGGTTGAATTCTTGACCAAATTCCAAAAATGGAAAAAAATTTTAAAAGCTGTTTTTTTAATTTTCAAAATTTGGCTTTATTTTTAAACCATTGGTAAAACATAGATAACAAAAGAAGAAATTTGGAGGCAGAAGTGTCTATAGACTTAATTTTAAAAAACAAAAACTCAAAAACCAAATCGTTATCATGGAGCCTTAATAATTTAGGCTATCCAAATTTCTAGTTGTCTTGGATAAATTTCCTAAGCTTAATGTGTTGTTTAATTAATTAGGCATCTAATGGAACCGATTAGTTGAGCATCTAGACTAATTAAGTAATTAATTAGTATAGTAGATCTTTTAGTTATGGACTTTCAAGCGAATGAGCGAAGAATAAAATTAAGAATGCAATTAATTCTTAGAGTTCGATGAATAACCAATTGAATGAATAAAATTCAAGTTCCCTAAGCTACAAATTTAATTAATCAAATTCCTATTTTAATTATGCTTTTTACATTTATGACATTTAATTTTCATTGCAATCAAACTCTCTAAAAAAACCCCTCTTGTAACCAATTGAATTCATCAATCAGCCAAGATATATCAAGATGTCCTGTGGAGATGACATGTTCCCACTACAAGCTAATGAGAGTGGTTAAAAGTTCATTTATTTGGGTCCCGATAGGCTTCAAACAAATTGACGCCATTGCCAAAAAATTTTAGCAACTCTTTTAGCCAATTCTTTAATTTGATTTAGTGTGTGCCTGAGTTTCTTATTGTGTATGGCCCATTCTTTTGAAAGTCTTAGACTTCAATATTTTGTAGAGATTAACAGGGAAAAATGGTGCATCTAGCAAGAAATGAGTTGACAAAGAGTTTAAGAGGAACAAATTGATCAGATTCATTAGGAAAACCAATTGAAAAAATAAGAGAAGTTAGAGGATTTACAGCCTGAGGTAGACTTGGGGGATGCCTTTGAGCGTACGTTGAGGCAGCTGTTTGAGCCTGACATGACACGACAACTTCTGTGTATAGTTTACCTTGCCACCACAGTGTCGTTCGAGCTCAAGTCTAGGCTCATTCATTTCCTGCCTCAGTTCATGGGCAATGCTGGAGAAGATCCTCACAAACAGTTGAAGGAATTTCATGTGGTTTGTGAAGGCGCCCCACGACGTAACAGAGGAGCAACTCAATCTTAAAGCCTTCCCTTTTTCTCTGAAGGAAGGAGCAAAAGATTGGCTTTACTACTAACTCAAAGATCTATCACAACATGGAATGGACTGAAATAGCAGTGTCTGAAGAAATTCTTTCTTGCTTCAAGGGTAACCAACATTCGAAAAGAGATCTATGGGATAGCCCAGGACGTTGGGGAGACACTATTTGAGTATTAAGAGAGATATAAGCAGATTTGTGCAAGCTTCTCGCATCATTAGTTATTGGATCATCTCTTGATCAAATATTTCTACTCAGGGCTTCTCTCTCATGACAAAGACATGACCGACGTGGCAACCGATAGTGCCCTTACTGATAAAACCCCTACTAATGCCAAACAATTAGTTTCTACCATGGCTAAAACCTCACAGCAATTTGAGACAAAAGAAAATGGAATCAACCCAACCAACTCACATGAGATAAATGAATTACATTCCCAATTATCTGACTTAACTACTTTGGTCAAATAGATGGTTGTTGGTAAAGTTCAGTCTCAGACCTCTGTGGAGGAGGTACACTATGTTGGATATCAAGAAAGCCAGAGGCGTGATCCCTACAGTAGCATCTACTACACTAGATGGGAGATCATCCTAACTTCCATTGGAGAGGTTAAGGAAGCCATCAGATTAGTACATCTAACAGCTTTAGATCACCCTTGGAGGATATGGTCAAGGATGTGATGACTTTCTAGTAGGAAACAAAGAAGATCTAGTAAAAGAACACCCTATTCTAGAAAGAGATAAGGAGAGGAATGCAACACTGGGCCATCCAGATCACTTAACTGGCTACTACAGTGATCAAACTCAACACTCAGAGCGAAAAGCTCTCAACTCAGTCCGAGCCTTAAGTAAGGAACGTCAGCGTAGTATGACCGAAGAAGATTTTAAAGAAGTGTTTGGTTTTGATGAAGAAGGAAGTAAGCCCTACATTGATGAGCTCCCAATAGGTTAGTATTGATTCTATTAAAAAAAAATCTGATTTCTATGTTTACACTCATATTGCTCCCTTTCCAAGAAGATTTCTCAATCTCGAGAGAAACGAAAAGAAGAAAGATGAAAAGATTGAAACGCTTGGATTTCCTAAGGGTTGTTAAAGATGTGTCTGTTAATGTTGATGGCTTAGTCTTCCCTAAAGATTTTTACGTCCCGAATTTTGATAAGCATGCTCACCCCTCATGGAACTCTATTTATTAGGTCGACCTTTCTTAAAAACATCTTTGGCTAAGATTGATGTAGGAGAGAGTTTTCTATCTATGGAGTTTAATGGGATTGTTCAAAAACTCTCCGTCTTGGATGAAAATGCTTCTATTAATCATTTCTGCTTCTAGTGAGTTACTTTTATCACAAAATAATAGTGAAGCAAATATTTAGAGATGATGACAGGGAGAAGTCGATCAACTTCAAGCCACTATTATCGAGCAAAATACGATCAAGCAATTGACCTTATAAATTTGTCCTTCCTAGAGGCAACTAGGCATCAAAATTTATTATTCATAACTTGTATTTGTACAAGTTATTGTCTATTAATATTAGAATATTTAGAAGTAATTGATGAGAAAAGCATTTTGAATTATAAGAAAATAAATTCTTTATGCATTCAATGAGATTAAAAGAAGAGCTTAAATAAAATTTATATCTGTTCTTTTTGGAATATGCCAACGCAAAAATGATATGTGATGTCTTAATTACGCTATCAGAAAGATATGTGATGTTACAGAGTTCGTTGTAAAATACCAATTGATGCGTTCAGATAGTGTTATGCATGTCACAAGTTTTCTTGCGATGAAGTTAAGTATAATTCCACCACGAGTTTCTCAGAATGATCCAAGGTCGAACGCAAGGATTTGCGATGTTTGTGCTACAATGAGGTGATATGTGTGATCATAAAAAAAATTATGATTGTGAAGTGCTAGAGAGTAAAATGAGATGATAAATGAACAAACAGGTAACAAATAAAGATGAAATTGTGCAAGGTGTGCGTGAGTGAATGTGATGGCAAGTCTTGTGGATAGAAACGTAGGATGAAACGGGTTAGGGGAAAAGATTATCACGAGTTTTTCAATCCTATTAAGAATACAACTAAGGTTTCATCTTCCCTTGGCTTATACCTCTCGATGATCGCCTGCATCACCATATTTCTATGATAATCAGGGATGAACGTTTCCAAACACAAGGTTATTTCCATCTCTAGAAATACTTCTTGCTTTAGTTAACGTATTCTATCAATATTCTTTCGAGAGGTGGATTAACATCTTCACTTCAGCTCTCGCAGTTGAAGATGTCATTGAGCATACGTTAAATAAACTTAGCTGACATCTTCAATATCGATTGACTCACTCGCTCAATCCTTCCCCCACACCCTAGAAGTTTAGTGACTCATGGTGAAAGAAATGAAGGATGGATGCATAATGGTGAACAGAGAGATGAAGATGAACATGGTAGTGATATTAACTGGTAAAGCGTTTGTTACAGAGATATGAATGATAGACAGAAAATGAACAACAAACGATGAACAGAAAGTAGGAACAGCCGAAATCTGCATGTCAATGTCTTAGCACGGATCCCGATCGGAACTGCTTGATTGCCGGTGCATTGAATGAGTGGAGGAATGAGGTGGAGAACTTCCTTCTCAGGAGAGTTCTTGGGAGAAGAGTGTTCCTTCCACATAACTTCTTTTTGCTATTTTTCTCATCCACCCCTTCATTTTTTTTTCCTTCGTCCCTTTTCTTCTCCTTCTTTGAGTGTGGCTATTTATAGATTTTAGTGGCTCTTGCCTCCGTGGTCCCGCTCTGAAAAAGTTAGCTTTTCTTGTCGCGGCTGGTGAAAATGTTCGCTCTGCTCCACGTTCCATTTATCAGGTCATACGTCAGAATAAGTTGTACGATTTTAGATATCCCCGAGAATGCGTTGATTTGATTATCCATGAGCAATTACTGCATGCAGTGATACCTGCTACCTAAAAAAAAAAAAAGGTTTGGAAATTCTTTTGTTCCCTCGCAATGTGGTCAGTGGGTGTGTTTGCGATGCTTTTACAAGCTTCACGTTTTTAAGCCAATTTTACTACATTCGACGCAACTTTTCCTTCCTATTGCCACATATTCTAAGTAAGATAATATAAATAACTTGTATTTCTACAAGTTATTAATATCACTAATGTGTTAATTGTATAGGAATACAAATAGAAAACAAAAGGAGAATAAGTTAGCGTTGGACGTATCAAACAAAGACTTCACCATGTAGAACAACAATGCAAAGCAATTCATATGGCAACACAACCTATACGTTAAACAAGAGAGCAAAACGCATATGAGGGGACCATCGATAATTGGAACAAATAATGGAAAAAAGTTATCTAACCCGTCAGCCAGAGTTCTGTATGGTAGAAGTGGTCCCCGCATCCAGCTCTATATATATGCCAGCTCTAAATGAAGAAAAACACACGAAGAGATACGAGAGACATTCATTCGGTCACACTCACTAAACCTAGAATTTAAGAGAATTTCTAGAGAACATTTCATCTCCATTTCTAAGGAAATCTTCCTTAAGAGGAACTGCCACCATCGCGGCCTGAGAAGAAGAACTCGAGAGAGACTCTTCTCCATCATTGCACCACAGAACACAACAGATCATCCATAACAAACCAATGGGATGTGAGAAACTGTTGTCAACAATCATTCTCTTCATATATTCATCTCTTTACTTTATTTCTCATTTTTATATTTATATTGCTGCACACATTCTTCTTCATATTTTAACGAACATATTTCACTTATTTTAATACACATCCACATCATGGCTTCCATTATTTCATCTCCTTCTTCTTCAATTCTTATCTATTTCTCCATGAGTAGCTAAACCATTAGCGAGTTGGGGTGAGCTAATCCCCGTTCTGGAGAGCTCAATGATAAATAAATTTTCATTTGGTTTACTGCGTGCTTAAATCCGACTCTTGATTCCATCTAGCTAATAGAATCAAATGGTAACAATCAAGTACTCAAGAGAGCAAGTCATTGTGGATCTCACTAAACCAACTAAGTAGTGTGTTTAAAGATAAACATAACCTTCTGTTTCAAGTAACCTAAGCATGCATCATAGAAATATGATTTATGTGGTTAACACATCGGAAGATGGAGTTCTTGTAATGAACATGAACAAAAGCTTGTCGTTGAGTTCAAGAGTTTGAGGATTGCTTAACTCAACTCCATCTTCTCATCTATATTCTTCCATATTCCATATTGCGCTATGCGTTCAGTTGGGAATGTCCTAGAACTTGCAGTTCATGTTAAACATTCTACTTATCAATAATAATGACTTATTGATTTTGCATCTTATTATGGAAATCCAATAAACACATCCTTGGGTATAGTTTGAATGTTGTAACTTTATATAGTGACATAAACAAGATCAAGTTGACAGTATATAGCATAAATAGTCTAATAAGTATATGGATGAAATTAGGTATCTCATCCTGATAACACTATTGGATGTGGCTCACTTTGTAATTGTTATAATAGGTTGTAAGGTGCTTTAAACGATGTGATCCATAAATCGTTCCTGTTGAAACATGAGAGTGGGGGCATCCTATGCAACGAGTTTGCATATAGACTGGACCACAAAAATAGTCACTTTTCTTTATAACGACCGTTTACTGTTAAAACTGACTATTTCATTTATTATATAACCTAGGTTAACTCGATCTTAATCCTGAGCTAGCTATGAACTCCTGTTTGTTTGGGATTATCCTTTGATCTGCAAATGGTGAGAGTAGTCCAACAGCACTACTCAATAAGCTTACCATTTTGGGGATAAGACTAGATGAATAGCTGGGGACATAGCCTTGCAAGATGGAATTCACTCCTACCCTATTTAGGTTTAGCAGTTAGGTTGTTCTCTTAAGTAATAATTTTAGGTCTTAAATAATCGGGGTCCCGCCTTCTCATGATAGAGAAAGGATTTGATTCATAGAGATTATGAATCATAATTGTTCATTAGAGGATCAGTAGGAACTTAAGGAACAAGATGTGTTCACAGGGGTAAAACGATATTTTTGACCTAGCTATGATTACGAACAACCCGTGAAAGATTGACTTACTGATTATGGTTATTAAGTGGACATAATATATCTACAGTGAGGGGAGTTCAACTATGGGCTATAGTGGAATGTCCCATTAGTTAACGAATGGGGGTTAGATCGAACTAATGAGTTTAGCCGATTAATCTCGAATCGTTGAAGCCCATGATCTGTGAAGGATCTCTTAATGAAGAGTTCCATGAGCACGTTCGGATCGCTCCGATCTCATAGTGACCGAAATACAACAATATACATTCATACGTATAGTTATGCAAACAATTCTTAATTAATGGCATGCTATGAATAAGATATAACAAGAGAGAGAGTGCCATACCAGTTGAAGACAATCTTCAAACTTCGGAACTTAAAGCAGCGGAACCCTCCACCCGATCAACCAACGCCTAGCAGTAGCGTCGACTACAGCAGCACAAACAACCGTACGAACACGAACGCCATGGGGACGACACCACCAGAAAAGAGCCCCGGGTATTCTCGAAGTGAGAACCCAAAGCGTGGTCTTTGGTGAATTTTGTAGAGGAAGGAGGACTACCAGATTGTGTAGGCGATAAGCAAGTGGGAGGGAAAAGGCACTATCGCATAATAAAATGCTTATCGTTTAGGAGAAACTACACGATCATGTAGATTTTACTGAACGATCGTTTAGGAAAAGGTATACGATCGTTTAGCAAAATCGACACACAATACGATTGTTTAGAGAAGCTATGCGATCGTGTAAGAACTAGTGTGCGATCGTTTAAGCGTGAGGTGGACGATCGTTTAGGCGGAGAGGAACTATTGTATAGGCTCTCAATTTTCTTAAGCGGTCGTTTTCTTTTTACCAGGTGTTCTGTCTATTTCTTTTGGACGACGATTCAAAATGAAAATCATTTTCATTTTAATTCATCGATTATAATAACTGACACTACCCCATTAACCCATGTCCAAACGTAATTTTTAGGTTAATTATCATATAATTAACCAACTAAAATATTAATAAATATAATCATATTATATTTTTATCCTATAGTTTGATATCACATATCTACTATAGTATTTTCTCCTCTAATTGATATAAATCATATTTATATCTAATTTCCTCCAAAATAATGTATCTCATACATTTAGCCAATTATATCATATATAATTAACCCATCCAATTATATCATATATAATTAACCCGTCCAATTATATCATATATAATCGAACTTCCTCTTGTCAATTTGAACATTTTAAATTAACCCAAACACTAGTTCTCGACTTTATCCAAGCTACCCAGGGGACCTAATGGACCTGTAGCTCGAAGCTCCAACGGTTCTTAAATAACTAACTAAACTCTTTAGCCACGAGATCCATCATCCGTTAACTATCAGGCATTCCACTAAAGACCAACAGCTGAACTCTTCTTACCACAGATATATTTTTGTGTCTATCAGATATAACCAATCATGAGTATGATGACCCTTCATAGATGTTCATACGTACAGCTGGGTCAAATTACCATTTTGTCCCTGTAGTTACATCTCACTCCTTAAGTACCACTGATTCCTCTAATGAATAATACAACATAGTCCAACTATGTGTGAACACCTCTTGAGCCAAGAGAAGGTGTGCGGCGTCACATCGTTCAAACCCCGGAATCAGCCTTTAAGGGACCTATCTATCTACTTACCCTTGCCTCGGGGAAGGAGTGAATTCCATCCTATGTAGCTGAGTTCCCAGCTCCCAAATTAGACAAATCCCCAAAATGGTAGGTTTGAATTGGCGACTTGGCCACTCCATACAAATCAAAGGACCGCTCTCAATGACAGGAGTTCCCAACTGACTCAGGATTGAGGTCATGTTACCTATGGTCATCCTGGTGAAGTGAAGTCTCTGTCATGAATGGTGTTATATAACGAGACGTTAACACTTCGTGGTCAGATCTTATACAAACTCTTTGTATAGGACACCTCCACTCACATATCCCCAACACGAATGATCAGGATCAGATCATCTGTCACAAATCACAACATTCGTGACCATTCCACAAAGCAGACCGCATCCATAGCGTTAACAGGAAAAGTTTTCCCTCATATATCCATATACTATAGACAATTTTGGTTATCACTCAAGACATGATCCACTTGTATGTCACCACATACATGTTTGAGTCACATACAGATAACTAGGGATTTTATGTTTATTGGTTTTAAAGTAAATAAAACAAGCCACTAAGCAAAAATACAAGATGTGAAGTAAATATCATATATTAACAACACAAGTGTTCGTACAAACTGTTTACAAACTATAGAACACGAGACTTTAAGGCATCAACCCCAACAATCTGTAGGTCCGCGAGGTCCCCCTACTAGCTCGTAAATGGATAAGCTTTAGAGTAGCTTGAGAAATTAATTTGAAATGCTCAAAATAAACGGAACAGGAGTATATATATTTAAATATGATTTAAATATATGAAGATGATTATTGTGCAAAAATTAATTTAATATTTGATATTAAATTAATTATTTTTAAAATTAATTTGAGAAATTAATTTTAGATTTTTTTTCAGTTTTATTAATCAAAATAGTTTTGGAAATAAAATTTTGATCTTAAAAGGAAATTGAAAATCGATTTTTGCATGCTATACAAAATGGAGAATGCAGTTTTTCCATTATCTTCTCTTCATTAATTCTTCAAGCATGAGCTGCAAGCCATGCAATTTACTTCTTTGCATGTTCATTTGCAATAAATAAAGAAGTTTAGAGTGATTGAGGGGAGTTAATGCAGAAATTTTGAGAGAAAATTTCTGTGAGAAGAAAGAGTTCTTCCATTTGGGCTGCTATGTGTTCTTCACTGTTCTACATCAATTCAAGTTATTCTTGAGTCCCACAACTCTGTCTAAAGCTCCAAGAGGATAGTGGGGAAGACCTTGATGTGGTTCACAGTGATCTTTTGTGAAAACTGTTGCTGTACAATCAAGATCTTGGAGAGTTTTTCAAAGGTATGATCTTAAAACCCTATTTTTAGAAAACATGTTTTAGTTTCTGCCAAAATTAGTGAATTTTAATGCTTATGGATCCTTGATACTTCCGCTACATGTTATTAACTCTTTCACGTTCACCTCACACAACCACCACCAGATTCTTATTAATTTCAGTAGTTGTTGTGTGTGAAGCATAAACTAAAAAGCTTTTTAGTTTATACTTCACACACAACAATTATCTCATTTCTTTGATAACCATCTGTGAGTTTTAAATAAAGAACCATTAATAAATTTTTATTTTATTTAATCAAATTTCTATGTTGGACCTTGATCCTCAACGAGACACCTTTTATTAGGTTTATACTTAGGTCTTTAAGAGAAAATATGTGTGATTTGGAGATTTATTTTGAATTATTTGAGCAGATGGAGTACACAACAATTGCTTACTTGTATTTTCAGCTTTTAGTTTACCTTCTTATTTTTATTTTTAGTTTGATTGGAAAATTGTTGTTTGTAGGAGTAATCTCATATGAGACTGAGTCTTGAAGCAAGCTCAACCCCATTTTAGCGTGCCCAAATTCAAGGAAATTTTCTTTATTCTCCTTTGATTTGTCCCCTACTCATTGCTTTTTATCTTGATACATTAGAGACAATGTATGCTCTGAAAGTTGAGGTGGTTTGGGCATCGCTTGATTTTTGTTGATGCATATCTGACAATCCTTGAGCATCTTAACTCGAACTTGTATGATTCAATTGTTTGTTTGCTTAATTGCCTTGTCCGTTATTATGAAAGTTGATGATACACTTGTTTAAGATCTTGTTTGTTTGAGAAAATGTTGAAGAAAACAAACATGATTTTTTAGCCTATTTAAAAAAATTTCTTCTTATTTTTCATGCAAATTTGAGTTCTTTGTCTACCTATCCTAGGTCTTGCATGCTTAGAATTTCTTTATTTGGCTATACTTTTGTTGTCACCTCGAAAGACCATAGGGATAGTCATACAAGCATAAGGAATTAGTAATATATGCATAAGGAATTAACGAATCGGCCTTCTCGCTTATCTTAATAAAACAAAATAAAATAAGAATAAATAAATAAAGAGAGGTCTACTCCTCTTTCTTGGGGATGGAAGTAATCAGGGGTTATTATGACACCCATAGTTTCCATTGCATGAAAACATTCCTAAGAAATTAGTAGCTTAGACAATTTTTAAGGAATTCGGCTTGTAGTTAGATGACATTCACGTAACCCGTGTGGCCATGCCAAAACAAAAGAAATTTTTCGAATAAGGTTTCCTCTCTATTTGCTTAGGAAATAAAAATAAAGAGATAACATAGGAATAAAGTTTGTTTTCCTCTTAGCATGTTATTGCCACTTTGAGTTTAGAAAGTTTAATTCTTGATATTTCATGCTAGAGTAGGGGAAAAATGAACTGAAGGCTTTATAAAACTATTACGAGTTTGTTTACGCTTAAGTAGAAGGACTTTGCACTTATTTATGCACGAATAGGTTTGAAGAAGCTTCTTAAAATTTTCCTCATTTGATTGTTGGGAATCGAATCCCAAGCGAAAGCATTAGGACCATCTTGTATTCGGTTTTTCATTTTATAGGAAACAAAAACAATAACTAAACAGAATAGTAAATAGGATAAACATCATAAAAGCACGCTTTAACGAGGGAGAAACAAAGGGGAAGAACCATTCTTACCTTTGTAGACTCTCGAGCCTCTTGAAATTCCTTTTGATCTCCACACAAACTCACCCACACTACCACAAGAATACCTTATTATTCTTCTAGGATTTCCAATAATTGGATAAGTGGTATCCAACAATTAGAAGAGGAAAAGGTAGAGGGATTTCTTTGATAGAGTATAGAAAGGATTTCCTTTAGGTAGCTAGGTTTTTATCGCCAAATGAATTCTAGCCCTGAGGAGGAATTTATATGGAGAAGGGTTAACCCCTTCTTCAAGTCTTTCCTTTTCTACCATTGTGCTAAATTAATCAAATAACCTTTATTTCTTTAATTTGCGCATCAATTAAATAATCATATATATTAAATCCAATTTAGTGTATATATATATAGAAAAAGAGTTAATTAATAAATATAAATATCACATGTTTATATACATCCACCTCTCTATAAAATTTCTTAATCAATTAAGTAACTATATTAAATCATATTTTAGAGTTAATTAACATATAAATATCACATATTTATATTTATACAATTCCTTAGGAATTCAATTCCCATAAATTTGATATTTTAATCTCATTCAAATATATCTCTCTCACATAATGTGAATTATATATCACATCTATAATTAATTATATATTGATCATGTTAATATATAATTTTCTGAATTGATTTGAACAATTCAAATCATTCCTCATTAATATCCTTTAGTGAGCTAACAGAGGGACTTTATGGACCTACATATCATAAACTCCAACGATACGAGATTAATTTACTACTAAACTCATTAACCAAATTAATCAATATTCGTTAACTGTGGATACACTCCAATAAAGACTACACTTGTACTCTTCTCACTGTAGATATATTTCGGTATCTATAGATATAGAATAACAATAAGCTAGTCCTTTACGAGTGTTCGTAACACCAATTGGGTCAAATTACCATTTTACCCTTGGGTTACCTCTGTATCCTTAAATACTAGTGCATCTATAATGAATAACTTGTTTATGGTGCAACCATTAACAGAAACCCCTCTCAAGTCAACAAGAGGGTATGACCCTTTGTTCAATTCCTGGAGACACCACTTAAGCGAACACTTATCTACTTACCCTAAAGTCGGGAAGGAGTAATTCCATCTTGTATTATTATGTTCCCAGCTTCCTACCCAGTCTTGTCCCCAAAATAGTAGGCTTAGTGAGTCGCGAAATAGCCATTCTCACCCATACAAATCAAAGGAAAATCCCTCATGAACAGGAGTTCATAATATACTCAGGATTAAGACTAACTTACCTAGGCCATCCTATTGAAATAGAAACCTAACTAGTCAACGATGTTACATCTAGTGGTTACTATTTCGCAGTCCAATCTTATGCAAATTCATTGCATAAGATACCCCCACTTGCATGTCACCTACACGAACACGTTGGATCATTGCGTTTGTATCAAATACAAAGTGGGTCATATCCATAGTGTTACCAGGATAAGGTATCTAGTTTTATCCCTATACTATAGACCCTTTAGGTTGTATCTTGAACATTAATCTCTACATGTATCCACATACTGTTTAAGACTCATAAAACAACCTAGGATGTTAGTTTATTGAATTTAGGATTATTAAGGCAAAAATATAATACAACACAATCAATAACATTTAATGAAATAATATCGAGAACTATTTATTGATGATGGTCAGTTAATTACATTTACAACCTACGAGTTTTAGGGCATAAAACCCAACAAACTCCCACTTGAATTAAAACTTAAGTTAGTGGGATGTACATAATATCACTGTCTAAAGCAACAGAAATGGTAAAAAATACAATAAACTAGGGCATCCTTATACCCATTACACATCTCCCATTTGCCCTAAATTATACAATGTACATGTCTCACAGACCTAGACTCTTTAGATGACTCTCAAACACTTTAGCTGAGAGAGTCTTCGTAAATGGATCAGCAATGTTGTGCTCCGAAGCGATCTTTATGACAATCACATCTCCTTGTTGTACAATTTCTCGTATCAGATGATACTTCCTTTCAATATCTTTTTCTCGTTTATGACTGTGATGTTCTTTAAAGTTGGCAAGTGCTTGTCGCATAATCACTCAAAACACATTAGAAAACCATCCAAATCATGCTAAAAATTTGAAAATCAAGCTCAAAATGACCAAGACTTGTTAAAGTAATGTCCCTCCCAAATTTAAAGCATGTTTTCCCCGATATATAAATCCCTAAGCATCCAAGGACAAAAAAATTACAATAAGGTGAACACTATTGCCCTGATAGAGAGATGAGAAGTGAAATCTCAACTGCATCCTAAATGAAGGAGAGAGAAGCACACCAAATGATCGAGGTTTTGCCAAAAAAAAAAAAAATCATTGACACTCAACAACCTGCCTAAAAATAAACTAAGAAAAGAAATAAAAATAAAAATAAACAAAAGGGAAAGAAAACTTGAGTTTCCTCCAAGGAGTGTTTATACCTAAACAAACCTAAATTAATAATAATAATAATAATAACACAAAGGTGTGTAACACGAGTAAAAATAAAGACTAAAAATAAATGAATAATTGGATAAATTCAAATGAAAAAAAATAAAGAATAAAGAATAAAGTATCAAAGTATAAAACAAAGAATGAAGAACTAATGAATATATAAATTTAAAGAATAAAAAAAACAAAAGGATTTAAAAAACTTAAAGAATTGACTAGAGAAAAAAAAAATAGGAAACTAAAAAATAAGGAAACTACACAATGAAAGGAAAATACAAACAACGGTACATAAAGTGCATAGTATTTTCATCACAAGAATAATAAAATTAAATTGTCAACCTTAGAAATGGCGTCAAAAACTTGTGTAATCTTTTATACTATGTAAATCCACAAATATACAATGTCAAGTTTTGATATAGTAATACATAACTGGTGCAATGATATCCTAAAGTGTCACAGCGCTATGAAGAAGATGAACCAGTGAAGCATAAAGTAACGTTGCAACGTGCTATGGGTAACACTGCAAGCATCACAACACTGTTTTAGAGTGCAATGATACATTAACGTTAATTTTGTATATTATTGAATAAATCAAAATACATAATCAACCTTTTACAAGATAAATAAATAGATATTAAGAAACCGCTAAAGGAAAATACATAAATAGAAAATACCCAAAAAGAAAAATAATAATGGAAAATAACAATTAGTAATAAATCCTAATTTCCTTTTAACACCCTTCCTCAAACTTAAGATGGTAAAATGACGAATAACTTGAATTTATGAAAAAAAAAATCGAAATAAAATCAATCATTTGGTATGGAAACAAAAGCCCATGAAGAACGAAAATACAACGGAGGCTGGAAACATAAACCATCGAAGAATGGAAACAAAGTTTCTTATAGAGATTGATAACCAAATCTATGAAGAACTTCTAGGCTGAAAACAAAGATCCTCATAGAGAGATCTACAACAAAACCCTCGAACAACTGATTTGAAAACGGAACAGATCGGTTAACTGAAAAGTGAACCAGCCTTGCTGAACCAAACCAAACTCAAATCTATTTGACTGAAGTTAACTAAATCGGGCTAATTGATCCGAACTGACAATGAATCGGACCAAATCGAACTGGTTGAACCAAAATTGAACAATCCAAATGGAATTGATCTGAACCGCATTGAACCGGTTTGAACCAAATATTAGATAGGGTTGAAACTTGCGAATGGATGATCTAAACCACAAACGAAGACCCACAAATGGCAGAATAGAGAGTGTGCACGATAGAGTTGATGCCAACGACGGAAAAAAAATGTGGCGGGTAGCAGATCTAAATGGTGCGACACCAACAGAGAATGGAGCTGATCCAAGATTTGAGTAGCCATTTTGAAACCCACAAACAGAGATGGATTTGATACTTAGATGTGGTGGACGACGGTAGACAGGAGACATGATCTGATTGGAAAACAGATGAATTTGGTGAACAAAGGCACAAATACGGCAACAAACCAACAGATTTGGACAGTTGGAGTGCAGAGGGACTTACCCAGCGTGGATCTTGGCGACGACATACGACTGAGCTGATGGGATGAGTAGGGTGGAAGTGGAAACAAACCCACAAACGGGTTCGAGAAGGATAGTGGGATGTGGTCTGAGCATGATAGAAAACTATACTAAAAAATTCTAATGGGCACGGGTCTGCCTCCATCGACTCGACAGAGGTAAAGAACGGACATAACTTTAACGGATAGGGTTTAATGAGACAAAACCTAATTCTCTGATACTATGTTAATTTTATAGATTTTTGAATAAATCAGAATACATAATCAACCTTTTACAAGGTGAATAAATAGACATCAAGAAACTACTAAAGAAAAATATGTAAATGAAAAATATCCAAAAAAAAATAATAATAATAATAAAAAATAATAATGAGTGATAAATCCTAATTTCCATTTAACAAAGACTATAAATAGTTCCTTTTGGTGTTAGGTCATTTAACTTCTTTTTCTTTTTAGTGTACAATATGGTGTTGAGGATCAAGTTACGATGTGCAACTAGGCTCGTAAGGTTGATTTTAGAGGTTGGTCACGCCTAAACTTATGGGTTTTGTGGGATTTTGAACTAAATGTATTTGATTTCTTAATTTTCTTTTTTCCAATTTTAATTGGTTAATGTAATATATTCAACTTTCAAAATATTGATTGCTCATATTTATTATGCATATGCTTCTTACTCTTAATTGTTGTAAATATTGCATGTTTATTTTGAGTAGCGTATGGGTCGAGTGATGATTTTTGTGGTGCATAAATTATCTTTAAGAATAGACAATTTTTTTTTTTTTTAGAATAGGTGATATTATTATACAACAACAAGGGGGATTCTACAGCCAAAGCAACAAAGCACAAGCAAAGATAGGGCAACGAAACCAAAACAAAGACAACAGGATAAGACCAGAACAAAACCAATACAAAAAAAAAAAAAAAACGCAAACATGCAAACCACCCGGGAGAAAGGCAGAGAAAAGAACCCAAAACCCCACAAATTAGGGGCTACAACAAAACAGAGAACATCGTGAAATTTAAAAAGAAAAAAACATCAGTACACACACTAAATAAAACCAAGAAGGTCAACCCGCTAGGAAGTAGCATGAGCACGAATCGTAGAGACCATAAAGTGAACCAGAGCAGACACCGACCTCAGTCGACCTCCATGCAGCCGCCGATTACACTCCTGCCAGATGTAATATATGGAAGCATACCAGAAAACATGGAACAACTTACTATGCACCCTCTTACCCGACTCCACTTAGCACAACCAACTTAACTCTATATCCCAACTAGCCACCCGATGCATCGAACCCAATTGACGCAACACACTAAACCACACCTCTCTTACAAACCCACACTAAAAAAATAAATGATCCTACGACTCCACACCTCCCCCACACAGAAGACACCCCCCCTCTCTATCACCACTTCCCAACTCCTCAACCAATCTCGTGTACCCAACCTATCCCTCACCGCTAACCACGCACAGAAGGAGTGACGCGGAATACCACCCCTGCCCATAAAATACTAGCCCAAGACACCCTAGGATGGCGAGGACGCATACTCTCCCAGGCACTAGTGATAGAAAACCGACCACTAGCATCCGACACCCAAATCCAATAATCCTCCCCCCTCACCCTAGGCCTCATTACTTGGATAAGACCCCAAATCTCAAGTAGCTCCTAAGACACTGTAGGCCACCTCCAACCTCCCTCGATGAACTCTGACAACCGCGCTTCCAAATTGTTCCTTGCATCATGAACCACTGTAGACCCATATGAATCCAAAATTGCACCCCCGACAGTCAAGGATCCCACCACACAAAACAAGACCGTCCATCACCAATCATCAAACGAACCAGATGTTTGAATCCATCTCTACTTCGCAAGATAGCCCTCAAGCACCAAGACCTCCCAACCTCACTCTGAACAGCCCACAACGACCGCCCACGCAAAACATACGCCTCCACCCATGCCATCCATAGTAACCCCGATTTAATTAAGAGAAGCCAGAGCCTTCATAATAGCAGCCTGGTTTCAAGAGGTCACATGCTTCACACCCAAACTTTTAATTGAATTTAGTTAGTCTAATTTAATATTATAATCTATCTATTTAATGTAGATAACCGATTAGCATGGAACACTATCTGCACAACTAATCAACGATTAGGCTTTTAATTTGAGAAATCATATTTATGTGATAAATGGATGAATACTAAGTATTTTTTCCTTCTCTGATTTAGTTCGGAAATCTCTTGAACTCTCTATTAATTCTCTCACTACTATCTTTTACTTTCATGCATTTTCATTTGTCCACCTATCAAACACCCATTATTTGGTGTCTAATTGATCATTTAACTTTTAATATTTGTCTATAAGTCCTTAACTTTTAATTTTGTGACAATAGGTCTCTCAACTTTTAATTTTATATCTAATATGCTATCGACAAATTGGATTTTTTTTAAAAAAATTAATGGATCAGTTAGTTATAAATTTGAATTTTATGTCTAATGGAATCCTAAGGCATCGTTTGATAATCCAATCGATTTTTTATTTTTTATTTTTGAAAAAGGCTTATAAGCACTCCTTTAACTTATTGAGTTCTTTGTTTATATTGTCTACTTTTTAGGAATGTTTTTAAAAATCTAAGCCAAGATTTGAAAGCTAAAAAAATTAATTTTTAAACTTATTATTTATTTTGAAACTTGGCCAAGGATTTAAAAGTTTACCTGAAAAGATGAAAATCATGGTAATAATATTCTTTAGTAATTATGAAAAACGAATGCAATTTTTCTATAAAAAAAAAACCAAATAGTAATTGTTGAATAAGAAATTTTGGACCAATCACAAACTACCACGCCAAATAGGCTTAATTTGACTCAAATGTTAAATAAGGCCTAAATCCAATTAGTTGGGCTCAGAGGCCAAGTAAATAGACCAACAAAACCTGAGCCAGCCCCTGAAGCCCACCTGAGAACTCTATAAATAGAGATGTTTTTCTCATTTGTGGGAGTCAACAATTCTACACTTCAGAGAGCTTAGAGTGAATTATCTACAAACTGGAGTCCTTTGAAGATACCAGCATTTTGAGGACTAAAGTCCTTCGAAGATGCCATCATTCTGAGGGCTAAAGTCCTTTGAAGATACAAGTATTATGACCATGTTTGAAAACTGAAGTCCTTTGAAGATACAAGCATTTTGAAGATTAAAGTCATTTGAAGATATAAGCATTCTGACCACACTTGAAGACTAAAGTTCTTTAAAGATACAAGCATTCTTCCAAGACTCGAAGCTCAAGAACATCCACATGCTCCGCTTCTATACATCAAGCATATGCATTCAACCGAGAAAGAATCAGAGTATCAAGTACTACAGATCGAACCACATCGCATCAAATCAACATCAACATCAACACCAACTCAAGTTTAACTCTACGAAACAAGTTTCTCCGAAAGCCTCATGCAAGCATTAATCATCCAAGAAGATCCATAAGCCCAAAGGTCGATCATCCAAAAGATCAACAAGTCTAAAGGTCGATCATCCAAAAAATCAACAAGTCCAAAGGCCGATTATCCAAGAAGATCATCATGCCTAAAGGTCGATCATCCAAGAAGATCCACAAGCCCAAAGACCGATCATTCAAGAAAATCAACCAGCTTAAAGATTATAGTTTATTTGGAAAGCATAAAAATATTATGCATTAGAGATTGTGTTCACTTTCTACAAAATTAATACCCCAAAGTTTAAGTTCCATGAAACAAATTTCTCTTGAAATCTTGTACGAATAGTAATCAAAGGAGACCTAAATCTTTAAGTTTAGGTCAAGTAGATTTATGATTTTTAAAAAATTTCGAACTTCGATAGATAAATTTATAAATGAAAAGTTCAGATATGAACTAAATCTGTGGATATATATATATATAAAAGAAATCACAAATTTCTTAAAACAATAAAATTATATTTGAAAATCCACTTTGATGAAAAAAGCGGGCAGAACATCATGTGGCAATGCCAACACAAATTTTCTTTTAAATGTCTTTTTCATTTAAAGGCATTGAAAGATGTATGTTTCAATGTAACACCTATCACGAGCTTGCTCCTCTCTTTTCTTTTATTTATTTTTTATTTATTCATTTTCAACCCATTTCCTAAATTTGATTTCTTTTTTATTATCATTTAAATTATATCTATTTCAACCCACTTTCTAAACTATGGTGGCACTCACTCATTGGTTCTCTTCCCTTTTCTTTATTTCCTTTTGTATCAAAATACTTTATCTTTCTTTTTGAACTTTCCCCCCCTTTTTTATTTAATAAATCATTAAGATTAAAAAAAAAATAATACTAATATTGACCTTTAAATTTCATTAGAGAAATGAAAGGCATTAGCTTATCAATAATTTTATAATCATAGCTCAATTGAGTTAAGGTACATGATATATCAACTTTGATTTCAGAAGTTAGAATCTTCTCTCCATCTATATTGAACCGAGAAGAAATAAATTATAATTAATTTAGGTCATATTTGATAACCATTTGATATTTTATTTTTAGTTTTTGAAAATATTAAGCCTATAAACATCCATTTCGCCTCTATATTTTTTTGCCTTGATATCTACTTTTTACTAATGTTTTTAAAAACAAATTCATGTTTTAAAAATTAAAAAAAATAGTTTTAATGTTGTTTTTTATTTTAAAATTTAGCTCATAATACAATATTTTACTTAAAAATGATGCAAATCATTGTAAAAAATTAAAATAAAATCTATTTAATTTAAAAAAAATCAAATGATTACCTTTTCTTTATTACCTTATGAGACATTTCGCTGTACAGTAAATGAAAGGTGGATGATTGAAATTAAACTTCAACAAGGAGCAAGGTCAAAGACAAATTTAATTTAAAAAAAAAAAAAAAATTGTTTGAAAGTTAAATTTAATGGACCACAAATAAAATAATTATAGAAGATTTTTTTTTATAGACTTAATAGAATGTTTGCCTGTCATAAAAAGAAACGAATACTTAATATATAGGATTTTTCAAATATAAGAAAATGAGTCAACTTATTTTAAAATATAACAAAATGTCACTGTCTATTAGATATTTTATTATATTTAAAAATATTTCTAACAGTTTGTCATTTAAAACAATTACCCTAAAATAGAATTTAAGCCAAAATTCTATAAAGTACCCATGGTAATTATTCGGTTAACATTAATGAGTGGCTAATGATTTGTATAATGCAATACGAAAATTTAACTAAACATTAATGATTAGTTTAAAAGTGAAAGGACAATAATAAAATAAGATTGAAAGTTCAAAGTTGGAAATAGGAGTGTAGATCTAGAAATCATTTTCATAAATTAAAGCTTTTAGGTCAAGAAGAAAACTTCATATATACACTTGAACACACATTAACTTTGAAATGATGGGGTAACTTAATCATCATTATTGTCCTTTGAACATAAGGTTAATTCAATACAAGACCTTACAACTACCTTTGAAGGCTCACCTCTCAATTATTGCTATCTACATCCATGTCCCTTTGCTAAAGTTTTATTTGATCGTATTTTTATTTATATATGGAATTTGATCTAAAAGTAATTGACTACGAGAGAAATAACTAATGTTTTTATAAAGATCTTAAGGTTACTTTAGCTTTCCATTTGGAATCCTTCAACATGTCTCCTAAGACGTACTTCTTTGGGTTCTCCACTTAAAGACGGAATACCTACTTAGGTTTTATGAAGTCTGATACTATGTTAGATAAGTATTAAATTTCATTTCAAAATCAATTTACTGTAAAAAGAATAATTTATATATCTTATAAAAATAGTAAAGTAAGATCTTTTAAACGTAGAATTCTCTAACCATTTTTTTAAGTAAAATAATTGGTTGTCTACCTAGAAAACATTGGGCACAAAGATAGAGGAATTTGCAACAGCATCTAGTCTCACTTTTTCCTAACCTATCTTTCACCATTTTTTTTGTCTTTGTATTTTTCTTTTATCC